>NC_058131.1:420935423-421101004 GCF_016433145.1 Gracilinanus agilis | reverse complement strand
GTCCCCTGCTATTCACCCCCTCTTTCCCATCCCCCATGCCATCTTAGATTATTTAGTGTTCCACCCTCACCCTGCTAATTTTTCTTCTGATTACTATAATAGTGAATATTATAATAGTGAATAGAGTTCATTACAGAGAATTAAACATAACATTTCTCTACATAGGAATACAGATAATTAGATCTCACTGAGGCCCTTAAAAAGGCAAATTTAAAAATTATATGTTTTCTTTCTTTCCCCTCTGTATCTTATTTACCTTTTCAGGTTTCTCTCGATTTTTGTGGTTGGATATCAAACTTTCCATTTAGCCCTGGTCTTTTCTGTGCAAATACCTGGAATTCTTCAATTTTGTTGAATGCCCATACTTTCCCCTGGAAATATATAGTCAGTTTTGATGGGTAGTTGATCCGTGGTTGCAGGCCCAGCTCTCTTGCCTTTCTGAATATTGTATTCCACGCCTTGCGGTCTTTTAGTGTTGAGGCTGCCAGATCCTGTGTGATCCTGATTGTTGCTCCTTGATATTTGAATTGTTTCTTTCTGGCTTCTTGTAAGATTTTTTCTTTTGCTTGGAAACTCTTGAATTTTGCAATGATATTTCTTGGTGTTTTCCTTTCTTGATCGAATGTAGTGGGTGTTCTATGGATCCTTTCAATGTCTATGTTGCCCTCTTGTAGGACTTCAGGGCAATTTTGCTGAATTATTTCTGTTAGTATGGAGTCCAGGTTTCTATTAATTTCTGGTTTTTCTGGAAGACCGATTATTCTCAAATTGTCTCTTCTAGACCGGTTTTCTTGGTCTGTCACTCTTTCATTGAGATATTTCATGTTTCCTTCTATTTTTTCAGTCTTTTGGCTTTGTTTTATTTGTTCTTGTTGTCTTGAGAGATCATTAGTTTCTACTTGCTCAATTCTAGCCTTTAGGGATTGATTTTCAGCTATAATCTTTCGGTTTTCGGCCATAATCTTCTGGTATTCCTTTTCAATCTGGTCATTTCTGGAGTTCAATTTGCTTATCAGTTCATTTGGTTTCTGAGCCTTACTTTCCAATTGCATGATTCTACCTTTTAAACAGTTATTTTCTTGCCAGATCTCTTCCATTTTCCTCAAAATCTCAGTTTTGAACTCTTCCATAGCTTGTGAGGAGTTTTCCTTATTTGAGGAGGGTCCGGATGCTTGTTTGTTCTCCTCCTCTGTTTGCTTGGTTGTCTGGATTTTCTCTGTGTAAAAGCTGTCGAGTGTTAAAGACTTCTTTTTCTTGTTGTTATTTTCTCTTCTGAACTTCCTGAGGCTGAGTAGCCATCATTACCCCAGCAGCTTCTCAGATTTATCCTCGCGCTCAGTGTCTGTCCTCTGCTGGAGGTTTCTTTACAAGTCTCAGGGCGCTGCTTCCACAGTCGTATACCCGTCCACACTGGTTCCCCACTTAGGCTTTAGTTCCTGGCTGTGTCTGCCTCCACCCACGCCTCCGCAGTGCCTGCGTTCTGCTCATTCGGCGTTGTGCGCCCTGCGTCCTGCTCCCGCGCTCAGATTTCGCCTGCATTCTTTGGCTTAATGGGGTCCTAAGTCTTGCTGCTCTCAGGAACAGGCCCCGGAGCTGCCAATGACTCGATGGGTGCCCCAAACTTGCTCTATTTCTTTTTAGCTGGCTTCAGAGCTCTAGATCTTGTGTGTGGAGGGGTGGGGGTGGGGCGGTTGCTCAGCCCGCGATTTAGTGAGAGCCCTTTATAGCCTGGAAATGTCTCGATTCCACGTACCTTCCACGCTGTGCCCTGTTGTGGGGTTCCTCCGTTCGTCTGGACTTGTTTTTATGTCCCCTTGAGGAGTTTTGTGTGTTTCGGTCAGGAGAGGTTAAGAGCTGCTTCTTACTCTGCCGCCATCTTAACCCGGAACCAAATCATTTACTTTTGTGTTGGTCATTCCCTGAAAACTCAACTTATGAGCTGAGTTGTAGATATTGAGTTGTGGATGAGATTTGTACACCATGAAATTAGCCCCATAATTATCTACTCTTTTAGAATAAATTTCTAGCTGTTATTCTATTAAATATGAGTGAGTCCTGTCCCTTCTAGTGTACACTATACTAGTCCTTTCAGTATAAGACCTACATCTTCTCCTCCTCTTGTTTTTCTTAATATAATTATGCATAAAGTTAGGTATCTAAAAGATGCTCACTGAAAAACAACTGCTTGATCAATGGGTTGATGGGAATAGGATTGGGGATGCAGACTCTAAACAATCACCCTAGTGCAAATGTCAATAATATGGAAATAGGTCTTGATCAATGACACATGTAAAACCCAATGAAATTGTGCATTGGCTACGGGAGGGGGACAGGAGGAGGGGTGGGAAAGAACATGAATCTTGTAACCATGGGAAAATATCCTTAATTAATTAATTAATTAATTAATTAAATTTCTCCAAATTTGAAAAATAAAAAAATAAAAGATGCTTACTCAAGAAATTGGTCAAAAAAATTTATTGCCTCTTATGCATATAATTCTGACCCCTGTCACTCTTCAAAGATACAACCAAAGCATTGCATACACATGCTGCACTGAGATCATTTCTTCATCTGATTTCCCATCATCACTATCATCATCTTTTTTTCCCCATCTCTTTAGGAACCCTCAGGGAAATGGTCCCTGAGCCTTGTTTTAGAGATTTGCTTAAGATTGACACTGAACAGCTGGACTTAGAGGAGCAGTCTGGTATAGCAGAAAGTGTAATGAACTTCTTGCCAAGTGCTCTAGGTTCAAATCCTGACTCTACAACTTAGGAGCTATGTAAGAGGGTAGCTGGGTAACACAGTGGATAGAATGCTAATCCTGGAGTCAGGAAAATCTGAGTTCAAATCTAGCCTTAGACACTTTCTCCTGTTTGTTCATCTTTAATATAGAGATAATAATAGCTACCTCCCAGAGTTGTTGTGAGGCTAAAATGAGATCATTGTAAAGTGTTTTGAAACCTTTAAAGTCCTAAATAAGAGCTATTATTATTTTTATTATCATTAACTTTAAGTGAGTTGCTTCCTCTATCTGTGCCCTCTTATGTGAAATCAGGGACAGTAATACTTGCCTTACTTCCCACAGAAGATTACTGGGAAGCTCAAACCAGAGAATATATATGAAAATTTTTTGAGAATTGTAAAGTACAACATCAGAAGACCTGGGTTCAAATTCCATTTTTGACACTACCTGTTTGACCTTGGCCAAATCACTTCCCCTCTCTGGGCCTCAGTTTCCTCATCTATAAAAATGAAGAGTTTGACTAGATGATCTCCATGGTACCCCTTAGCTCTAATACTTTGTGATTCTATTTTTATTCTATACATGTGAAAGACGACGACAATGATGATGATGATGATGATGATGATGATGATGGTGATGGTGGTGTTGGTTATGATGATGGCCGTGATGATACTGCTGCTTGTGATAATAAATATGGTAATGATGGTAGTGATGATGGTGGTGGTGGTGATGATGTTAGTAATGATGATGATGATGATGTTGACAATGATGAGGCAGATATGTACACGATTAAATAGTTGTTGGCTATGGACATGGATGATAAATGCTCTTTAAAGGATCACCACAGAGGTTTTATTAGAGGTAGAAGACCTAGATTTGGATCACAGTTCTGCTACATCCTTCCTATGGTACCTTAGTAAATCAATTAATTGCTCAGGATTTCAGTTTCTTCATATGTAAATTGAGGGGGTTAGATGCTGCCTTGGATCTTTTCCAGCTCTAAATCCTTGAATTCTATTTTTGGATAAGTCAAAGACCTTGAGTAACCTACTACAATTGAAAGAGTCTTAGAGTCAGAAGTGCCATGCAGTCTCTTATTGGCAAAATAAAACTTGCATTTCCTCCTCTAAAGGACTTTTGTGAAGAAAGCACTATAAATCTTGAGGTACTATAGAATAGAACATCTTCATCTTATTATTATTTTCATCATCATCATCATCCTTTCATCTACAGAGATGCCAAGGAGAATGAGGGACTTGGTAACACTACACAAAGATCTGAAACTCAGAAAACAAGAACACCCAAAGGCCTATACTGAAGGATTTCAGAGGGATTGAGTCCAAAAGTCAAGGCACAAAGTTACAGATTAGGGAAAGAACTTGAAACAACTATAGGAAACCATTCTTAGTCCAGAGGAAAACAAAAGAAAAAATATTCGCTAAATGTTAGAACAACAGAGGGAAGACCTAGAGGTCTAAACATTATGGGCTAGTCTCTTTATTAACCACTATCAGAGCTTGCATCCCTGTGAAGGAGAAAGAAATAGAAAAGAAAAATAAGCTAAGTAAGGGGTTAACAGTTCCAAGATTTGGTCATCACAGCCAGAAGATTTTCAGATTTCTGACAAGCTAAAAGTGTTCCTAGAAGGTCAAGTCCAGAACTATGACAAGGAATCTTTGCATTTGCCCAGGGCAAAACAGCACAAAAGTAATCTTCAATTGAGGGGGTGGTTGACATTACCCCTAGGGGAGACAGAAATTCAAAAATACCTTAAGGTTGCTGCTGGGGAGACTGTCCCCTTTCTCCCTCCTCTCAGGAGGACCAGACCATTTGATGACTTCAATTTAAACAAATTATTTTTTGTAACTAGAGGCATTTGTTTCTTCACAGAACAACCTATGTGTAGAACAGGGACGTTGGTAACTTCTCTCACAAAGATACTTTTGAGGAGAGGGTTTGAAGCTATCAACTGCCCTCCCCTCAAGCTGGAGGTATCATGTTAGAATTCAGGGGGGCCTTTAGGGATCATTTTATCCAATTCCATCATTTTACAAAGGGAAAAAATGAGACCCTACAGAAAAGAAGTGACGAACTCAAAATCCTTGATGAAGGTTCATCCAACTCTTTCTTTTTTTTACAGTTTAATAATTTTTTTATTTTTGGAAAATTTTCCATATTACATAACTCATGTTTTTACTTTCCCCTTCACCCCCTCAACCCCTCCCCCCTCCGCTGTAGCTAATTTGCATTTCCACTGTTTTTATTATGTGTGGTCAGTCAAGACTTATTTACACATTATTGATAGTTACATGGGTGTGGTCTTTTCAGGTCTACACCCCCAATCATGTCCTCATCCCAAGTGTCCAAGCAGTTGTTTTTCTTCTGTGTTTCTACTCCTGTAGTTCTTCCTCTGAATGTGGGTAGTGTTCTTACCATAAGTTTGTCAGAATTGTCCTGGATCATTGCATTGCTGCTAGTACAGAAGTCCATTACATTCAATTTTACCACAGTGTATCAGTCTCTGTGTACAATGTTCTTCTGGCTCTGCTCCTTTCACTCTGCATCAATTCCTGGAGGTCTTTCCAGTTCACATGGAATTCCTCCAGTTTATTATTCCTTTGAGCACAATAGTATTCCATCACCAACATATACCACAATTTGTTCAGCCATTCCCCAAATGAAGGGCATACCCTTGCTTTCCAGTTTTTTGCCACCACAAAGAGCGCAGCTATAAATATTTTTGTGCAAGTCTGTTTATCTATGATCTCTTTTGAATAGGCAATTTTCAGATAAAGAAATAAAAAGTATCAATAAGCACATGAGAAAGTGTTCTAAATCTCTAATAATTAAAGAAATGCAAATCAAAACAACTCTGAGGTACCATCTCACACCTAGCAGATTGGCTAAAATGATAGCAAGGGAGAATAATGAATGTTGGAGGGGATGTGGCAAAATTGGGACATTAATGCATTGCTGGTGTAGTTGTGAACTGATCCAACCATTCTGGATGGTAATTTGGAACTATGCTCAAAGGGCTATAAAAAAATGCCTGCCCTTTGATCCAGCCATACCATTGCTGGGATTGTACCCCAAAGAGATCATAGATAAACAGACTTGCACAAAAATATTTATAGCTGCGCCCTTTGTGGTGGCATCCAACTCTTTCAAACTGAGACTGAGTTAAGGTAGGAGCCTAAATGTTGTAAACTCCCAAGTAATCAGAAGCCATTTTGTCCTATCCTCTCATTTTACAAAGTCCTTGGTACAGGACTTAGAAAGAAGCAGTTGAGCAGTGAGATAACATGCCTGGGAAACCATTGGCGCAGAGCCTGGTGTGGAGAGGCCAGAAATCCAAAGGTAGGGTCAGAGCAGAGCCTAGAAGCCAGTCCTTCTGATTTCCAGTTCAATGATCTTTCAAACAGGTTGTTTAAAATTGTCCTTCTCAGGGACAACAACACTTCTAGAGTGACTTGGGACTTGGGACAAGCAGCTAGACAATCCTGGCTCCAAGGTAACCTTAGTTATAATTAGGGCTCTGAGTGACCAGGATGGTGAGAAACCTGGAGATCATATCCATATGAAGACTGATTTGAAGGACCTAGGAATTTAGATTTGGCTTCCCTGGCTTCCTTCAATTCTCAATTAAAGTCTTACCTTCTGAAGAGCAACAAAGTAGATAGAATTCCTGCCCCGAAGTCAAGAAGACTCCTTTTTCTAAGTTCAGATCTGGCCTCAGACATTTAATAGCTATGTGACCCTGGGCAAATCACTAAACCCTGCTTACCTCAGTTTCCACACCTGCAAAATGAATTGGACAAGGAAATGCCAAAGCATTCCAGTTTCTTTATTAAGAAAACCTCAAATGGGGTCATGAAGAATCGGACTTGACTGAACCAATCAACAAACATCTACAACAAGCAGCAAGGGGACTTCAAAGAAAGATAAATGACAATCTTGACTTTCGAGGATCTCACAGTCTAATGGGGGAGATGATATGCAAATAATTATATACAAACAAGCTATAAACAAGATAAATTGGAGTCTACATCTATTTCAGGAAATGTGTGTTGAATGGATGGAATTAGCCAAATGCAGGTTCTCCTGGGAGATCCCAAATAGGACCTGAATAAGGCTTCCCAAACTTTCTTCTGACTCCCTATTTCTATTCCCAGCACCAAAAATCTCTTACTTACTCATGTTTGAAATTTTGAGCTTATCTCTGACTTTTTCTTAACTCTATCCTTTCTTATCCAATCAGTTACCAGGTCCTGTCAATTCCCACCTCCACACAATACCTCTCATATCTACATCCTGTCTATTATTTCCTTCCCATCTGAACAATTTTCATAGCTTCCAGTTTTTTTTGTTTCCATTCATTCTTTGCGCCAATTATTCCTTTATATCCCTGACTCTATGTGTCTCTTCCTACTCTCTGTCTCTCCCTATTTTCCTCTCCTCCCTTTCTTCTCTCTCTCTCTGTGTCCATATATATGCATATACATATATACCTATACACACATATGTTTTTTTAACTGACAGATCAGATTACAACTCCTCTGCTCAGAAATCTTCCATGACTCCATATTATCTATTGAATAAAATTCCAATGATTTAGCCTGGTACTAAAGGTTCTCTATAGAATGGTACCACACTAACTTTTTTCCATTTTAATTCTTTTAATTTGTTAATTTTAATTTTTAATCTATTTTAATTTAATTTAAATCTATAATAACAAGGGTTATTATAGAGAAGATAAAATTCCAAAGGGTTATATTATTGGTTAGTTGTTCCACTTATCCTCTGCCCTCTCTAGATGATCCTCATGGAGGGAGGGCCAAAGGATCTACACAGTTAAGATCGGCTCTCTGATTCCTTCCTTACATTTCCCCCTCCCTCTCCACACCAGGCTCTGCACCAATGCTTTCCCAGGCATGTTATCTCACTGCTCAACTGCTTCTTTCTAAGTCCTGTACCAAGGGCCAAGATCAAAGGTGTCCAACAGGGAGCCAACAGCTGGCAAAATTTATTGAGTCTGGACCAGATTAAACTATAATAGGGAAATGTTAATAGCATAGATAAAAATATAATATAACTGTTGTTGTAGAATCATTTTTCAATCATGCCCAACTCTTTATGACCCTATTTGGGATTTTCTTTGCAAAGATGCTGGAGTAGTTTGCCATTTCCTTCTCTGGCTCATTTTACAGATGAAAAAACTGAGGCCAATAGGTTTAAGTGACTTGCTCAAGGTCACAAAGCTAGTGTCTGAAGTCAGATTTAAACTCAGACAGATGAATATTCCTAACTCCAGGCCAGGCCTTCTATCCACTGCCCTTACAATATATTATACATAATGTTACTTTGTGGTTTTCTAAGTCAGTATTGTAAGAAATTAAAAAGTAGTCATACTGATCTGTTTCTATTTGAGGTTGTTTTTTTTTAACCTTTACCTTCTATCTTAGAATTGATTCTAAGTATTGGTTTCAAGGCAGAGGCAACTGGGGTTGTGAATTGCCCAGGGTCACACAGTTAGGAAGTATCTGAGGTCATACTTGACCCCAGGACTTCTTCTCTCTCCATGTGACTATCTACTGAGCCAACCACCCAGCTGCCCTTCTATTTGAGTGTAATAGCACTGCTCTTTGTGCTTGATTGTACTCATCCCTTTTTGTTGCCCCCACTACCCAAGGTCAAAGGCTTCACATAGCTGCTACTACTTCCTTGACCATGGCCTTAGCTACAGATCATGCACTGAAGGCTTAATGCATCACTTCCCCCAAAATGGGCAAAGCTCCAAAGAAAAGGAATTAAACATTAAGGGTTGATTTTTTTTTTAAGGTTGCTAGGCACCCAGGCAAACTTTACCTTACCTTAAGGATTTATAGGGCATAAAGATCTCACAGTGGCAAGCAATCTAGTAGATCTTTTTAAAAAAAAAGAAAAGAAAATGTGAATATTTCTCAATGAGGTACCAGCATTTTACTTCTCACATATTGGTCTAAATTACAATACTTACACAGTACAGAAAACAATAACACTTTATCACTCAATAAACCAACAAATGCACAAGTCCACAAAAATCCTAAATGGAACTGACTTATAAGGGAAATAGACATCGGAAAAAAGAACTATACAATTATAGTCCAAGATAAAGAGAGGGGAAAAAAAGTAGAGTGTCCAAAATTTAAAGTCCATGGTGGAGAATCTCTCCAGGTAACCCTACAAATGTGAAGGACACTCTTTTGTGATGGGTCAGCCCTTACATGAATTGGGCATGCTTTGGCTCTCTATCTCAGAGCCAGCCAAGCCAACCTCCTAGTTCTAGGAGGAATTTGGAGTCTCTTATCTCTACTGCCATTGGCTCAAGATCTCACTGGTTGGGTTCCCCTCTCTATTAGGAGCCAATGATTAATGCCCCAGTTCTCTTTAACCAATTCTCCATCAATAACAAAGTTTTTACAAAGGAATACTTACTTTGAAGGTGCGTCAAATACAAAAGTGCAAACAATTCCTCCCTATAATTCGGGGATACCATCTTCCTTACCTCATCAGTGATTTCAAACTTCACTCAGTTTCCACATAACATTGATTGTGCCAAGTTCACATCTGAATGTGGCATGACAATCAGGTTAGTCCTCACCTCATCCATTGCTGGGAAGGTCACTCCTGGCTCCTTGAGGTATCGGTGAGGGGTTACTTCAAAACCTGGCATGGTCTTGGGCTCTTGGATTCCTAGAGGCTGTTCAGCTGACCTTTTATTCGAAAAGTCAGATGCTCCAAATTAATCTCATTCACGAGAAGAATAAACCAGGAGACAGGCACAGAATCCCTGTGTTTTCTGGCCTCCACAGGGACGGCCAAAATGCTGTCAGTGAAGGAGTCAAACCTCTACAGTGCAACAACCAAAGAACAAAATGGTGGAGGTTCTGGTCATTGGTTCCTTCTTGAAGGCATCCCCAAGTTGAGCTATACAACCAATTAAAAAGGCTTTGCCCTAAAGATTAGGTTAGCAGTTCAGAACTAGTTACCCAATGCTTATTGCATGCTCTAATGTCCTCTTAAGGCACACGAATCACAAGTCATCATGACTTTCTGAATATAACCTCTTTCCAAATGAGGAATTTGCATCAGCTAAGCATACTGATTCAGTCTTCTCATGTGCCAGTTACATTAAAAACAAACAAAAATTTTTAAAAATGGAAAATGAGATTTGTTCTAAAATTTAGGCCACAAAAGGGCTATAGAAGCATTTTCTTAACTCCCCCAAACCCTACCTTGTCTCTTTAGACTGCATATTACAATCACTATTAAGACAACACTTTAAAGTCCTTAGTCTCACTGAAATGAGACACCTTATTATTACTTAATTAAACTTCTAAAAAACAATGAGCTACACAAAATTCCTTTTTCTCTTCTTCAAGGGCCTAAGCATGTTCTTTGAGCAAACTGGGCAAAAGGTCAGAGAGGAACTCTGTTCTCCCTGAGGATGGAGTCTGGGCGGTGACCAGACCAGGACAGGGGGCCCCTTGATTGATCCACTCAAGAGCTTTTAGGAAAATGATTCTCTAGGGTGTAGCCACATTTTAAGTTACTATTGTTCTGAGCCTGTTACCTAAACTCTGAACCCTTGTTCAATCTTGACTGGAATTTTTTGTCTATTGTTTGAGGATATTATAAATCATAACTCTGAAATGATTTGCTAGAGAGATATTTAAGGGCATGAGGAAACCCTACTTGTTTTTGGATTCCCATCCCACCCCAAGAAAGAAATGTTTAGACTAGAATAATTTAATTAATAAGATTGTTTCCGGTGGGCTCATTCTTAAAATGCAGAATTCAGAGTTTTCTTCTGAGAGGTACAAGCTTGGTCACTACATTGAATGAGTCAAATTGGAAACATGCATTTTTAGATAAGATCCTGCCCATTTCAACTCAAAATTTCTAGAGCTTTCTATGACCTCTGACCACCATGCCCTGTTTACCCCCTTGGATCCTGTTACTTCCATCTTGCTGAATTAGAATCTTATTCTTTTCAAAAATTATTTATTTATTCCCAATTACATGTTATAACAAATTTTGACACAAGTTTTCCTAAGTTATATGATTGAATTTATCTGCCTCGAATTGGAATTTTAAATCTCACTCCTAGAATCTGGAGATAGGAGATCTAGGTTCAAATCCATGAAGAATGATAGGATTTCATGGCCCAGTTCAGACACTTTCTTCTCCAGGAAGCCTTTCCTAATTACTCCAGACAGACCATGAGATTGTGAGGACAGCCTCCCTTCTGTTAACCTCACCCTGTGCACTTCTCATGGCACTCTGAGCTTCCTTAGGGCTGCCTCCTTAGACTCCCTAGAGTTCCCAGGGGACTGACCTTGTTTCTATTTTCCTTCAGGTATGACTTGGAACAGAAATAGTTCTTTCATGTAATTTGTAACAAGGGCAGGGATGTCTCTTTCTAATCCCCCCCCAAAAAAAAAACAACAACTGTTGGTCTGCATTTTTTCCCAGAGTCCTGATCATATTCTGCCTCAGAGAGGGGTTATACAATTCCAGTCATTGGCGGGGTTTCTCTTCCTCCTCTCCTGACTTGCCTTAATGACAGAAAATGACTCTTCTTTGGGGTCTTCCTGTTCATTTGTTAGGGGGTTTAATTAGTCATGCCCACTGATCCACAAAGGGGGATAGGATAGATTCTCATTGAGAGAACTCAGCCAAGAGTCAGGGCCAGCTCACAAGTCACCTGCATATTCCTGGATGAGTAAATTCTCATCTTTATCTCTTCAGAACCACTAGTCTGCTAGAATCTAGCTGCTAGAACCATCAGGACGGACTGATAGCTCTTTAGACACCACACCCAGTAAGAAAAGGCAGGCAGAGTGCCCCCAAGCTAAGATATTAAAAAAACAAAGTTTTTATTCTGAATTGAACACACCCACACCCATGAAAGAGAGAACATTTCCATATATGAAGAAGAAAAGAAAAAGATATGTGAAACCGGAAATTGCTATTATGTACAGTTTTCTTTTTTAAAAAAAGTTTATAATAAATTCAACATGTTATTTCAAAGCTTCCCTAGTTGTTTGTGTTTCCCTTTGAACTTCCTTCCCTTTTGTGCATTTCTTAAGATGAGTCAATAACTCCCTTTTATTTCTTTTATTCTTTTGGGGGAGGAGAAAGCAACACTATTCCTCCCTCTTCCCTCCCTATCAAATCTGCCTCCCTCAAATAATAAATGAAAAACAAATTTGTTACAATCTTTATAACAAATATGTATAGTCAGGCAAAAACAAATCCATGCCCCCAAATATGTTTCATTCTGCACCTTGAGTCCATCATTCTTTTATCAGGCCATGGGTAGCATATATCCTCAGCAATCCCCTCGGGTCATATAGTTGGTTATAGTCAGAGTTCTTTAGTCTTTCCAAGGTGTCAAGTTATTTTTCCATGTTTCTCTTGGCTCTTGTGTTTGAATTTCAAAATATCTACTTAGTTCTAGTCTCTTCATTAGGAATACTTGGACGTATATCATTAAATATCCCTCTTTTTCACCCCTTATAATATTATACTATACTTTGATAGGTAAGTTGTCATTTATTGTAAGCCTTTTGGAGAACTGTAGTAAATAGTCCAAGCTCTGAAACTGACTGTTGGCTTGGGGAATAGTGAACTTTCTTTATGGTTGCTTGAGGGTTTTTTTTCCCCCCTTTAACCCTGAAGTTCTAATCTTTGACTAGGACGTCTCTGGGATTTTTCATTTGTGGGTTTCTTTCATCAGGTGTCCAGAAGATTTTTCTATTTTGACGTTTACTCTGGTTCTAACAGATCTGGGCAGTTTTCTTGGATGGTACTCTTTTTTCCAAGTCTGCAGCTTTTCCTTTTATTTTTGCATAGTTTTGAGCTAAATGAAAGAACTTACTGGGGTTTCTCTTTGGATTTTTAGATCCTTGTTAAGACTGATATTGTTTAAAAATCATTACTAGAATTAAAATGGCAGCATTAGATTCCTATGTGACTTACTCAACGACTATCCTAACTAGCCCTGCTCCTCCTAGTCAGGCTAAGTTTAAGTTTTTGTTATTCAGTCATATTAGACTCTTTCCAACCCAGGGGCCTTCTTGGCAAAGATACTGCAGTGGTTTGTCATTTCTTTCTCCAGCTCATTTTACAGAAGAAACAGAAGCAAACAGGATTAAGTGACTAGCTCAAGATCACACAGCTAGGAAGTGTCTGAGGCCAGAATTGAAGTCAGGAAGATGTGTTGCTGACTCTATTTACTTTGCTACCCAGCTGCCCATTGAGGCTTTTATTTTGACCCATAAATGTAGTTGGAGACCTACATAGACTGCATACTGCCTTTATTATGCATATCTGTCAACAGCAAAAATCCCTTTACTTTGGTGAAGTACTGTGACCAATATAAAAACCTTGCACTTTGCTCAATTCAACAGATTTCCTGAGGACCTAAGGGGCACAGACACGTGCACTCCACTATTCCACTGTATCTGCCCTTCTGCCTAGACTCAACTCCTCAGAACAAGATGCCTTTCCCAAGTTAAGTTCATCACCTCTAATTTCATCACCATGCTCCTAACTCAAGTCCTGACTGACACAACCTCCCTCAGCCCTCACTCCCCTCTAATTAGAAGGTTACTCTCTTGGGGGAAGGGGGCGAATTCTTCCCACACCTGCCTTTATAGAGGGCAGAAACTGGACTCTGAGCTCATGCACCTTGCATCTGCCACTCTGCCTACTTTCAGTTCTGTGGAGCAAGGCACCCTCACACTGGGTACCTCCTAGTGTTCCCCTGCCCCTGCTTCCTGCCTCCTTTTGTATATTGTCTTCCCCAATTAGATTGTAAGCTACTAGAAGGTGAGGCCTGTTCCTTTTATTAATTATATCCGTAGCACTTAGCAAAGTGCCTTGCACATTTGTTGTTGTTCAGTCATTTCATTTGGGTTCAACTCCCTGGGATCTCATTTGGAGTTTTCTTGGCAAAAAATACTGGAATGATTTTCCACTTCTTTCTTCAGCTCATTATACAGATGAGGAAACAGAGGCAGTATTAAGTGACTTGTCTGGGATCACACAGCTACTAAGTGTCTGAGACCAAAATTCAAACTCAGGTCTTCCTGACTTCAGACCTGGTACACTACCTAGACACTTAAATGTTTATTGGACTAGACGGATTAAAGGGTTTGCTGCTTACTTTTGTTGAGGAGAAGGAACAAATCAGTGATGATGTGTTAAATAATCATTAAGGGCTATTATTCAGCCATATTAAACTCTTCCTGATCAAGGGGTCTTCTTGGCAAAGATACTGGAGTAGTTTGCTATTTCTCCACCCTTCAGCATGCTTATGATTCCTGATATGAGGATTAGTGAGTATAGATATAAGAAACACTAATCTAATGGGATGTTATCCTACCAACTACAACGTCTAAACTCTAGATCCTGGCATTCAGGGTCCTCCACAATGTGAATCCAACATACCTTGTCGCATAATGCACTTTTATAGATAGCCTATACTCAAACGATTGTACATGATCATTTCCCCCCTCCTCTCCATCTCCAAATGCCTCAAAGTCCAAGTCATCTTCTCTCTCCATCATTTCTTTGCAGGAAGTGATCTCTCCATATACTCAACTCCCATCCATTTTTTTTTAAACCCTTACCTTCCATCTTGGAGTCAATACTATGTATTGGCTTCAAGGCAGAAGAATGGTAAGGGTAGGCAATGGGGGTCAAGTGACTTGCCCAGGGTCACACAGCTGGGAAGTGTCTGAGGTCAGATTTGAACCTAGGACCTCCCGTCTCTAGGCCTGGTTCTCAATCCACTGAGCTACCCAGCTGCCCCCAACTCCCATCCATTTTTGTATCTCCTGAAGCCCGATCACCCACCGCCATATCCTATACGAGTCTGTCTGGTCTTTATTGATGAGTAGAAAATATGGTTTCCAGGCAGCGGGAAAAGAGATTAGCTTTAGATCTGGAAAGGACCCTTCAGGATTATTTAATTCGACCTCTTCATTTTATATCTGAGGGAAACTAAGATGGGAAATTTATTTTTATTTATCTTTTTTCTTTTTTAAACCCTTACTTTCTGTACAGAAGAGTGGTAAGGGCTAGGACGTTAAATGACTTGCCCAGGGTCACACAGCTGGGAAGTATCTGAGGCCAGATTTGAACCTAGGACCTCCTGGTCCACTGAATTACCCAGCTGCCCCCAGGGTAATTTAAATTTGGCATAGGGTCTGGAGTTTCTCTTCCAACCTTGAGCTCCACTCACATTGGCCATCTGAACTTAATCAGAGCATGGTTGCTACCTCTCCCCCCCAAGACTTACGGGGTAGCCCTAGAAGACGGTGATGCTGCAGAAGACTGTTGTCTCAGGGGTCTTTCTAGAACACTGATAAAAAGTTCAAATCTTCACTATTTTGCTTCTTTAACCAATTCAAGCACATTTCCTGTTCATCATTCCTCCAGTTTATTCAGAGACAGATTAAGGATCCTTTACTATACTACCCTCTCCTGCTCTCTCTTAGTCTAAAGTCTATGCTTGACTGATCCACTATAAGGTGTTCTCACAGCATCTTGTCAGTTATTTAGGCAGGATGGGGCTGTTGCAAAGGTTATCCTACCAGCTCTGATAAGTAACTGTAAATTTTCAGTGTGAGCATCGACACTTTGAAAATCAGCAAATGTTACAAACTGGGGCTTGATTTTTGTTTTGTTGGTTGTCTAGACTTAGCAAAGTAATAGAAAAAAATAGTAGTAATAATACAGGTTAAACATAAAAGCATGTCATGTATGGCTTTTCTCTTTTTTTTTGGAGAGCCAGTCAAATACCAGCACCCTCTGCTGCTAATTGTCCACACTGATCCCCTAGGTTTTACATTTTAATTATTTATCTTTTTACTACATCAGTATGATTTGGATTGAGAGAGAGAGGGAAGTGTCTTTGTAGCGCCCCTGATGTTATAGGACACAAACATCTAATTTTGGACCCTTGTGAAAGCTCATGGCCAATGCCACGATTGTCAAGATTGTCTCCTTCCTTACTATTTCTACCTGGGATGAGAGTCAGTGAGAAGGAAGCTCTGATCTTGAGGGGGTAAGGAATGAGTTAAAGAGCTAAGTGACTCAGTGGATAGAGCCAGATCTGGAGACATGAGGTCCTGAGTTCAATTCTAACCTCAGTCACTACTAGCTGTGTGACTCTGGACAAGTCACTTAACCCCAATGGCCTACCTCCTACAGCTCTTCTGCCTTGGAACCAATACACAGTATTGATTCCAAGACCAAAAGTAAAGGGGTTAAAAGATGGTGGAACTGCTTCATTTGTTTTTCTTTTCAGAAATCCAGAGTCAGAGAAATGAGTGAGTGAACAGAAGGTCCAAGGATGATCTTCCTTTAGAAAGAAGAGAAACAGTTTAGGTTTCCTCTCAAAAAACAAGTGATTATGACATATGAAACCCAAAGGTTCATCTTCTGGCTTTTGGCGCCCTCTTCAGGGTCTCTGGGCAATAGGAAAGAGAGACAGCCTAGGATGGAGTTAAGGGCCACTAGGCTCCCCTGTGAGAGAAAATATTTCAGAGCTAGACGAAAATGGAGAGAACACACAAATAAACACACATGCATGTATACACACACTTATGTAAATTAAGTTTTCATACATAATATATAAATGTATGTATCTTGACACAAAACATATCTAGATTTCTATCTACATATATCATATGTGTATATATACATATATGTACACATACCCATACCTATGTATATAATCATTTAATTAGTACCTACTATGTGCCAGGTACTATACTAACTGCTTTATGAACATAATCTCACTTAATCATCACAAAAACTCTGGGATATGTGCTATTACTTTTCCTTCCTTCCTTTATTCCCTCCTTCTTTCCTTCCTTCCTTCCTTCCTTCCTTCCTTCCTTCCTTCCTTCCTTCCTTCCTTCCTTCCTTCCTTCCTTCCTTCCTTCCTTCCTTTCTTCCCTCCATCCCTTCCTAAAAAACCCTTATCTTCTGCCTTAAAATTGATACTAAGTATGGGTTTTAAGGCAGAAGAGTGGTAAAAGCTAGACAACTGGGGCTCAG
The DNA here is from genome assembly GCF_016433145.1 of Gracilinanus agilis. Lineage (NCBI taxonomy): Eukaryota > Metazoa > Chordata > Mammalia > Didelphimorphia > Didelphidae > Gracilinanus > Gracilinanus agilis. The sequence continues at coordinate 421,084,143 of NC_058131.1, read as the reverse complement.
TAACTTGCCCAGGGTCACCCAGTTAGGAAGTGTCTGAGGCCAGATTTGAACCTAAGACTTCTCATCTCCAGGCCTGGCTTTCTACCTACTGAGACACCTGGCTGTCTCCTAGGTGTTATTTTCATGACACCCAATTCACAAATGAGAAAACTGAAGCAAACAGTTATCCAGGGTCACCCAACGCATAAATATCTAAAGCTAGATTTGAACTGAGGTCTTTCTGACCCCAGGCCCAGCACTCTATCCACTGAACTGCCTAGATGCCTCTAGAAGACCTAGGTTTAAACCCTGACTCTATTTCTTTCTACCTGCTTTGACCTTGAGCAAATCACTTAACATCTCTGGGCCCTAATTTCCTCATTCATAAAATGAGAATGTTGAGAGATGGCTCCTGAGGTCCTTTTTCAGCTCAAATCAGTGGGTCCCGGATGCCCTTGTCTGTGTCAACAAGCCCCAAACATGGGCCAGCACGTGAGGATAAGGGTGGAGGGGGTAGTGGGCGAGGGGCTAGTCGGGGAAGGTTTCTCGGAAGCGGTGTGAGCAGATGTCAGAAGGTGATAGGCAGTATTTATAGCTGCTTTAGCCATGACTCATGGCTCGTGACTGGGTAGCTGCAGCATCTCTAGCATCCTGGGGAGCTGCCATCTGGGGAGAGAGAAAGGGTGAGCTTGGTTTTGGCAGAGCTAAGAAACACTCTATGAAGTCTTCCCTAGCGTGTCTGAGCCCTACTTGCCTGGGCTCTTGGGGGGGCTTGGAGATGATTTTTTGATGATAAGGGATTTGATTGATTAGAGGTTGACAAAGACCATCTCACCCTAAGACTCCTTCCCCTAAATGTGTACCCCATTCTGCACTCTTATAGGGAAGAGGCAGAGGAAGGCATTGAGACCCAGGAACTCAGAGCCCAGAGGATCCTGGGGATGTTTGGCCTTGGAGAAGAGAACATTGGTGATAGGGATGAGAGCTGTTTTCAAGAATTCCAATGGCTGTCATGTGGAGGGAGAAATATTCTGCTTATTTCCTTTCTATGTTCCTAGAGGGAACAACTGAGAAAATTGGGTAAAAGTCACAGGAAGGAAAATTTAGGCTTGATAGAAAGGAAAATTTGCTAACATTTAGAGCTCTGTGAAAGTGAAATGGGCTTCCTCAGAGGACAATGGGCACCTCCTTACTGGAGGCCTGCAAGCAGAAGATGTATGACCACTTGTATTGCTTTTCTGTAGTACGGATTTCTCTTGATGTCTGGCTTGAATTAAATGGTTTCTGAGTACCTTTCCAGCTTTAGAATTTTGTAAGGAGTTGAACCTGGATCCTATCCTTGGGGAGCTCCCAGTGTGGGGGTGTATTTGTACACTGAGAGTTGGGGGTGGGGAGATTGAAGACAAAAAGGAGTTTGGGGGAGATGAGACTTCATTGTCTAGTAAATAAGAATCTCAGGCAGAAAACAATTAGAGAAGCAATGCCTGATCAGTACTAGGCTGTTCAGATTTCAAGGTCTGAAGGAGGTCAGGGCAGAGTGAGAAGAGGGAAGGAATGGGTCAGAAGACCAATGGAGAAGCCAAGGGGCCTAGATTAGGGATGTCAGAATTAAAGACAGATCTTGGTGGGCCAACATATTGGCTTTAGAAAACCATAAATTAACATTATCTACTTTGTATAGTGTTTTTATTTATTTTGTTAAACATTTCCCAATTACATTTTAAAAAAAACTTTTACCTTCTGTTTTAGATTTTTTAAAAAAACTCTTACTTTTTGTCTTAGAATCAATACTAAATAATGGTTCTAAGGCAGAAGAGTCTTAAGGGCTAGGCAATAAGTGACTTACCCAGAGTCACATAGCTAGGAAGTGTCTGAGGCCAGATATGAACCCAGGATCTCCCCAATTCCAGGCCTGCTCTCAGTCCACTGGGCCACCTAGTTGTTCCCTAATTACATTTTAATCTGGTTTTGCCCCTTGGGAGTTTTGCTGGCCTGTGAGTTTGGCACCTTTGACCTAAATAATGGAGAGGTGACTGGCAAATGGATTATTTACTGAGTGAATACTTACAAAGCACTCTTTCTGGGTTATGAGAGGCTGTGGGGCCACACTCCCTTATCAGCTGCACCCTCTTGCACCTGTGCCTCATGATTCTGTCCCTAGTTGGGGCTGATTGCTGACTGCTGCTGGGAAAATATAGCCTGTTGGCCATTCTGACTTTTATCCTCAGTATTCAAGAGAGTAAATTCATCATCCCTACTAGAGGATATGTAGGAGATGTGCCAGCCTTAAAGAGCTACCTTTCTCCATCCTCTCGGTACCCATAAGTACACAGCTCTAAATAGCAGCTCTGAAGCTCTTAATGGGCCTTTTTTTCCCCCAATGTAATAGGAGCCTGACCAATCCATGTTCGGTTAACAGCAGACGTCCTGAGTATGAGACTTCATTAGGTAAGCCCCCAATACATTTAAATACACTGCCAGATCTGTGTTTTTAAAGTATAAATCTGATTACATTCCTCCCCTGCTCACAAAACTTCAATCGTCCCAGCTGTGTGACCCTGGGAAAGTCACATAACCCCCATTGCCTAGTCCTCACCACTCTTTTGCCTTGGAGCCAACACACAGTATTGACTCCAAGACAGAAGGTAAGGGTTTAAAAAAAAATTAAAAAAAAAAACAACTTCAATCATTTCCCATGACCTGTATTGCATATTTTTCAATCTGGTATTAGTGGCCCTTCAAGGTCTGTCTCCGAATCACCTTTCTGGCATAATTTCTTACTGCTCTTCTTTGTGCTGCCTTAGCCCCAGCCAAATTGGAAAATGTATTACTCTCTAGAATAGTTCATGCTTCCCTACCTCAACCTTCTCCGTTTGTTAAGGAGGATCTCCCTATATTACTTCTATTGAAATCCTGCCTATCTTTCAAAGACGAATTTACTAGCGCCTTTCTCCATGAAACTTTGCTTAATTCTCAGACTTGAAGGGATATCCCTTTTTTCTGAATGATTCTGTAATGACATTTAGCATATCATATCTGGTAGGGCAGCCCATTCCCCTTTGCTAAATGAGGGAAGAGGCAGGAGGTTGGTGTCCGGGACAGGTCAACAAGTCCTAGCAGTTTCCTTTTCTGTAAAGTGAGAGGGTTGGACAAAGACCATCTCTAAGGTCCCTTCTGGCTCTAAATCCTAGAAAACCAGTTCCCAGGTCCAGTCTAGTCTCTGATATTTTTTAAGTAGTCTTGAGTCCTTTCTTTCTCTGATCTTGGGTTTCTTTCTCTGTAAAATGGGGGATAATCATCTCATAGTAAGAGACAGTATGGCATAGTAGATGGAAAGGTAGCTTTGGAATAAGGAAGACTGGAATTCAAATCCTGCCTGATACATAGCAGCGATGTGATTGTGGACAAGTCATTTAACTTCCCAGGAAACATTGGGTAACTCGAGTATAAGTAAGCAGAGCATCCCAGAGGGAATACTACTTTTTTTAGACTATAAGTTATCTCATAAACAACTATGAAAGGCTTAGCTACTTTGATCAATACAACAATCCCAGACATTTCCAAATTCCATGAGAAAAAATGTTAACTATCTCCAGAGAAAAAACTGATGAACTCTGAGTGCATATTGAAGCATATATTTTTTAAACTTTCTTTTCTCTTTTCTTTTTCTTTTTGCAACATAGCTAATGTGGAAATGTTTTGTATGACTCCATATGTGAAATGGGTTTGGTATTTCATGCCATTTCAATGGCGGATGGGAAAGGAGAAAATTTGGAACTGAAAAATAAAATTCTTTTAAAAAAAAGACTATGAACATAAAAAAACCTAGCCATATGGGGAGTTGGTAGTCTCGTGGTCCACACAGGATGTCTTTTGATCTAGCATTACTGTAGTGACAAAAGTGGAAGTGGAAGGTGGCAGCATCTATTTATACTAATTATATTCTTTTAATTTTTTATTATGGTTTTTTTTCTATTACAGAGTAGAAAAGATGTAAGTTGCCTACAATTTGCACATCTACCTTGGAGGAGGCACCTCCCAAAAAAAAGAGTTCTTTAAAGTGAAGTAATACTTCTAGACACCTTTTCCCTTTCACATCAAGAAAAAAAAAAGACCTGAAACCTGCAATATCTACAATACAGAGTTATGGAAAAAGTGCTCTAAAACATGTAAGCACTTCAGAAATGTGAGTTATTCACCATTATATACTCTGTGGCTCCTACACCAGGACCTAGCTCATTAGAACAGCTACCTTATAAGTACTGAATATTAACCATGTAAGTTGAATATTAACAATAATGGTTCCCTTCAATACAATCAGTGGAAACTTCAGGTTAATAGAGACACAGAAAAAGCCCCACAAACTCACCAGCAAAATATGAAAACTGTGCCAGAAGAAGCAGTGATAAAGAGAAGTGAAGACAAATTTCAATAAACTCCTCTATCCAGTTCAGGACTACACAATCATCAATGGAGGGGAAAAGGATATTCAATAAGAGAGAGGCAATTGAAGCATTCCTTGGAAGAAAACCAGAAGTAAGTGGATTATTTGTTCTGCAAACACCTCAGACAACAGGAACACCAGAGGTAAACAAATGCAGAAACCAAGGAAGGAATAAGTAATGAAATAAATTAACCCATGAAAACAAAAAGAGGAAATTGAATTTACACTATGGATACAGGGATGTTTCAACATTAGGAAAAATTATCAACATCAATTATATTAAACATGAAAACATCCCTATAGATTCAGAAAAAGCCTTTGAGAAAGTAAAACACTTTAGTAAAAACTCTAAAATCTCTGGACAGATAATATGATCAAAAAGGAAAATGATAAATGTTGGAAGGGATGTGGGGAAACTGGGACACTAATATGCTGTTGGTGGAACTGTGAATGGATACAACCACTCTGGAGAGCAATTTTAAACAATGCCCAAAAGCCCATAAAATTATGTATACCCTTTGACCCAGCAATAACATTACTAAGTCTTTAACCCAAAGAGATCAAAGAAAAGGGAAAAGGACATATGTACAAAAATATTTACAGCAGCTCTTCTCATAATGGCAAAGAATTGGAAACCAAGAGGATGTCCATCAATTGGGGAATGGCTGAAAATGTCCTATATGGTTGTAATTGGAATACTGTTGCACCATAAGAAATGACAAACAGATTGAGCCAAGAAAAACATGGAAAGGCTTTTATGAACCGATGCAAAGTGAAGTGAGCAGACTAAACTTTTATCAGCAATGAAAGGTTTTAAGAGAACACAAAAGGAATCTTGATGAAAAATGCTATCCACAGAGATAGGAGTTTGATTGGAGATCAAAACAAGCCATTTTTCACTTTATTTCCGTCATGAGTTTTTTCTTGTATGTGCGATATTTATCTTCTTTCAAGGTATGAGGAATATGGAAATACATATTGCATGATAGCATAGATTATTTGCCTTCTTGGGGAAGGAGGTAGGGAAGTAAGGAAAGGAAAGAATCTGGATGGAAAAATGTCAGATAATAATGGTTAAAAATTGTTTCTACATATAATTTTAACAATTAAAATTAAAAAATTTAAAATTTAAAATCATAATATACATTATATTATGTAACCTTCAATTATAATAAAAATTATAAAGGGAGCTTTTGAAAAATGTCATAGAAAACATCTAATATAATATAATGTATATTATAATAGCTAACACTGACATAGTGCCAGACACTGTGGTAAGTGCTTTACCATCATTATCTCCTTTTATCCTCACAACCTGGGAGTATTCCATTTTACAGAAGAGAAAACTAAGGCAAGCAAAGGTTAAGTGACTAGTCAAGAGTCACACAGCAAGTAAACTTCTGAGGCCAGATTTAAACTCAAGTCTTCCTGACTCAAACATTGCACTCTCTCATCTAATGCAATGAGGATACAATAGAAACTTTCCCAGTAAATAAGGACAAAGCCAAGATACTCATTCTTCCCAATTTAATTTTATATGGTGCTAGAAATGTTGGCAATAGCAATAAAACAAGAGTGAAAGAAATAAAGGTGTAAATATAAGTAAAGAGAAAATAAGACTATCCCTATTTGCTGATGATTTGATGGTTTGGAAAATTCTTAGAGATTTAGCAAAGAGTTTGATCGAAACAATTTATAGCTTTAGCAAGGTTGTAAGCTACAAAATAAACCCATGAGTATTGATAACATTTCTATATAATAATAAAATACAAGGCAATAATGGAAAGGGAAATGTCATTCAAAAAATTAACTCTAAAATGCATCAAGTGGCATTAAAACGCATAAAACCTTGCATAAATATTGGCCATTATTATTGAAGGTTATGCCATAAAAAATTTAGAAATGAAGCTGATCATATACCTTTCACAGAAATAAACAAATATGAATTATTAACTAAACAAGAGATTGAAACAATTTCAAAAGATAAAATTGATAACTGATAACCACTAAATGAAAATTATGATAATAAATAAATGAAAATGTATACATATTTATATTAAACCAAGTAATTCCTCTATAGATAAGTGTCAAAGATATGAATAACGATTTTCAAAAGAAGAATTGCTAACTATTAAAATCCCTACGAAAGAATGCTCCAAATCACTAACAATAAGAGAAATCTAATAAAAAAAAAATCCTGAGGTTTCACCTGAGACATACAAATTGGCAGAGATGGAAAAAATCAACATTGGCAAGGTCATAGGTAAATAGGCATACTACTATATTTTGGGCAGTGAATGAACACAACCCACTGTGAAACAACTAGGAATTATACCAAAAAAAAGTGACTAAAATATCCATATCCTTTGTGTCAGAGATTTCATCACTAAACATGTTTCATCATTAAGAAAAAAGTATCCCTATACTCCAAAACAGCTGGATGACATGTGGATAGAATGCTGGACCTGGAGTCAAGAAAATTCATTTTCCTGAGTTCAAATCTGACCTCAGACACTTAACTGTGTGATCCGGGGCAAATCACTTGGCCTTCTTTGCCTCAGTTTCCTCATCTGTCAAATGAGCTGGAGAAAACCCTAAATGGGGTCACAAAGAGTCAGACGCAATTGAAAATGACCAAGCAACAACATACACCAAAATATTTGTAGCAGCACTTTTTATAATAGGAAAGAATTAGAGACAAAGTAGATGCTCATCATTTGGGGAATGACTAAACAAATTGTGGTACATGAATATAATGGAATATTACAATGCTTAAGAAAATACAGCTATGATTAATACAGAGAAGCATGGAAAAATCCACACAAGCTGCTGCAAAATGAATTAAAACCAGAGTCAAGAAAACTATGTACAATGACTACAACAATTTAATGGCAACAACAACCACAAAACAATTAAAGGTGAACAATGCAAAATTACAAAGAAGCGTGACTTCCAAGAATATATATGAAAAGACATCCCCACTTCCCTCTCTTGCACAGATGGGAGGTCCACAGGTTTGATAGATTGCATTTATTTTCAGACTTTTCCAATGTCTTGATGATTCATTTTGCTGTTTTTTGCCTCTTAAAAATTTTATTTGTTTTATGGTATGGCTCCAAGAGAGTATGGGGAAGGATACTGCATTGATCAGAGCTCTAAGACCCATAAAGTCATTTTTCTTCATAATGTTGTTGTCACTGTATAAATTATTCTCATATTTCCGCTCACTTGCTCATCATGAGTTCATAGAGGTTTTTCAAGTTTCATCATTTCTTATGGAGCAATAATCTTCCATTATAGCCATATACCACAATTTGTTTAGCTGTTTCCCAAGAGGTGGGCACCCCCTTAGATTCCAGTTCTTTGCCTCTATCAGGAAGAGTTATTATTAATATTTTTGTATATATGGTACTTTCCATTTTTCTTTGACCTCTTTCGGGGTCAAATATGTATATATAGTACATGTATAATAAATATATATAGTATACACATTCATAATAAACAAATAAATAAATACACACACACATATAGTATCAGGATGAAGAACATGCAGTTTCGTGACCTTTCGGCCATGGTTGCAGATTTCCAACTTATCTTCCTAGATTTATTTCAGATTATTCAGTCATATCTCATGGGCCACACTGGTTTCCTTGCTGATCCCAGTATACAACACTCCATCTTTCTTCACCTTTGTACCTTTGCTTGGCTTATTCTGTAATGCCTGAAATGTTCTTACTCTTCACTTCTGCCTCTTGAAATTCCTAGAACCCTTCAAGTTTTCACTCAAGTGCCATTTGCTATACAAGGCTTTAAGTACACAATATTGGTAGAGGGTCAGATGATTCTGTCAACTATAGCAAATGTAAGGGGTCAGATCTGTTCTGCTCTGATTATGCCAATTGTAGGGTGGTATGCCCTCCAAGATAAAACTGAGACACTAAAGAACGAGGGATCCATCCCAATTTGATTATTAATAGGTTTGTTAGGATCATTTAGATTAATTGGGTTAATTAGAGGAGTTTACTCATAAGAGACCAGTTGTCCTGGGCAGCAGCAGGACAAAGTAACATGGTGGATCATTTACCAACCACAGATCAGATCAGATATTGTCTAGAAATAGAACAAAGAAGGCATAGTGCCACAGATGGCCCAGGGTCATGTGCAAGTTTTCCCATGGGATAGCTGCAACTTCTTTTGCTGTTTACATTTACTCAAGGTAGTTTATATTTTCTGTGGAATCATAGATCCTCTTTCTCATTCTGGCTACCACCAAAGGCCTTTTTTGATCTCTCCAATTATTAATACCTTCTCCTCTAATAAATTACTTTATGTTAATTTTGTTTATGCTTAGTATTTATCGGTCTATATGTTGTATTTTTTTCAGTAAAACGTAAGCTCCTAGAAAGTAGGGATTGCTTCATTTTTTGCCTCTGTATCCATAGTGTCTAGCTTGGTACTTTGCAATTAGTAGTTGCTTAATAAATGCTCCCCAAATTGTTGGACTGAAAGCCTATTTCTTGGATGTAAAGAACAAGAATGGAACTCACATCCAAACACAATTTAGCATGAAAATGGACTTTGCTCTATTTTTAGGTCAGGTACCCCGCTTGCAGAAACATTTTCACAGCTTCAATAAAAAAAGTGGAAATGGAAATCTTAGTGAAGGCAGTATATACATCTCTTTTTCTCCTACAGATGCTCTGCTTAGTTGGTTGGTCTGGCATCCACATTCCCAATTTACTTTCATCTGAGATATTGCTACTACTCTAGTGCAGGCCCTCATCTTCTCATGCTTGCACTATTGCAATAGCCTGTTGGTTGGTCTACCAGCCACCAGTCTCTCCCTACTCTTGTCCATCATCTATTCAGCCATCAAAGTGATTTTCCAAAAGCAATAGTCTATGTCATTTCCCTGCTTGACAAACTCCACGGGCTTCCAATCACCTCCCGGATCAAATATCAAGTCCTCTGGTTCGAGTGGAAAACCTTCCTTCCCACTTCCTTCCCCTCCGCCTCCAATATATCTACTCTTAGTTTCAGTGCCACTGGGCATTTTCACTGGCTGCCTCTCATATCTGAAAGGTCTTCTTCCTCATTTCCTCCTCCTCCTCACTTTATGGCTTCCTTCAAATCTCAGTTAAATCCTAGAACCAGCTTTCCTTCCTTCCTTCCTTCCTTCCTTCCTTCCTTCCTTCCTTCCTTCCTTCCTTCCTTCCTTCCTTCCTTCCATCCTTTTCCTTCCTTTCATCCNTCCTTCCTTCCTTCCTTCCTTCCTTCCTTCCTCCCTTCCTTCCTTCCTCCCTTCCTCCTTCCCTTCCTCCTTTCTTCTCTCTTTCTCTTCCTTCCTCCCTCCTTCCCTTCCTCCATTTCTTTCTTTCCTTCCTTCCTTTCTCTTTCACAAAGGGCAAGGGCTAGGCAAACAGTTAAGTGACTTGCCCCTGGGTCACAGAGCTAGGAAGTGTTTAAGGCTAGATTTAAACCCATGTCCTCCTGACTCCATGTCTCTTGCTCTATCTACTGTGCAATCTCACCCCCTAAAGTGATTCTTTTCCTCTTTAGCACTTGTACTCTGAGTTCATCTTATTGGGAGAGTTTCTTTTCAAAAGTTTTTTTTTTTTCAAAAAAAGGTTTGAGTTTGTTGATAATTACTAAATTGATTCATTTGGAACAATACAGAACTGGCTGCTGTACTAGGGGGACCAGAGCACTTGCCTTCTCTTTCTCAAAGGTCCTCTGACTTAGGAATTTAGACAAGGTTCAATGTGAGGGTAATCTAGTTGCTGAGATTTTTTAAATAAGGCTCTCTGCCTCCCTGCCACATTCTTTGGCTCTTCCATACCCCCTACCTGGAGCCCTGGAGAAAAACACTTAAAGTTTAGATTTAGCTTATGCCTAAGGCCTCCCCAAAGAAGTATTAACAAAGAATTCAAGGTACAATGTAGGTCTGGTATAGAATACCTATTTATTTCCTCCACTCAAAAGAAATGCTCAAAATGCAAGACTTAAGATCTACAAGAGGAATAGGATACATATGCAGACCCCATCAAATTGCTAAGGTGTTATCATCCACATGGAAGAGGCTAGGGAAGGAGAATCGTGAGCATGTGTAGACATTGTGTAATTGGTTCTGGTTGACTTTCCAAATGGATGGAATGAACCTTTTTCCACTGGCTGGGTAGCTGGAACTGTTGGTATTTTCAAAAGAATCATAGTCAATCCTACAGTGCCATAGTCACATGTGAGAGAGTGAGGTGACTCCTTCACTCACAGAAGTGAGTACCTTATGACTTTCTTCTTATGACCCCCAAGAAATGGCCTGCATTCAAGGCCTGTTTATTCATTCTTTTTTATTCTAGGTGCGGGGAATAGAGTCTATGATGTGAAGCTTTTTAGAGTACAGGAATGCTGCAACACCTACCTGGCTAGGAGAGTGTTGTTAGGGAAGACTTTTGTGTAGATAGGTAATTTTTTTCTCCATCAATGTATTTATTTATTAACCTTCTGTCTTAATATCAATTCTAAGACAGAAAAGCAACAAGGACGAGGCAGTTGGGGATGAGTGACTTGTCCATAGTCACACAGTGAGGTCTGAAGCAGATTTGAACCCAGGTCTCCCCAACTCTAGGCCTTGCTGTGTGACCTAGCTGTCCCAGGTCCTTTGTTTTCAGAAAGGGCCAATGACATCATGGATGATGTCTTAACTTGCTTGTGAACTGGATTCAAGTGAGGCAGAGTTGCACAAAGCTGTCAGCCTCACTTTGTGACAGTGACAAGACAAAAGTCAAGATGACTGGTGATGGCTTGGGATGCAGTGGATGGCTTTAGTTTCTTTGATGTCTGACCAAGCTCAGAGCCTACTTCAGCCACCTAGAGGGCCATCGGAACCACTTATTCTTATCTGCCCTTTCTGTAGGGGAAATCTTCAGATACTTGGGGTAGACATCTCCCTAATTTACTGAGAAGTTTGAGGGTCAGTTGGCTACCCTCAACCTGGTTGGGCCCATCTGCTGAGACAGTTTAACCAGGTTATGGCCAACATGCATACTGCAGCTTCTTGAAGCCACAGGTGAGAGTTGGGTACCAGTTGGATACCAAAGGTGGATGAACAGCCTTAGAAAGCCCTCACACCAAAGGTGCTAGTCCTCCTTGAACATTCCATACTTTGCTCTACCTGGTGTAATAAATTGTTGATGAAGAGAAATGGTAAATGAAGGAAAGGACATTGACACCAATTATAATAAATTTAAACAGAAGTTCAACCAATGTAAATCAATTACCATAATGAGGACAACAAAAGAGCCTAAAAAAACTCAACCCAAGTTTCTGTCTTAGAATTAGTATTAAGGTTCAGTTCCAAAGTAGACAAATGGTAAGGGCTAGGCAATGGGAGTTAAGTGACTTGCTCAGGTTTATACAGCTAGAAGTGGTCCGAGGCCAGATTTAAAACCAGGACCTCCTATCTTTTAATTTGAATTTCTCTAATCAAGAGTGATTTGTAACATTTTTTTCATGTGGTTATAGATAGTTTTAATTTCTTACTTGGAGAACAGGCTACTTTCTTTTCTTTTTTTTTATAGTATATATTTTTTCTCTATTGTTCATTTTTGTAATAGAGTAATCTTTTAAAAATCAAAACCTCACATCATATACCCAAATAAACAAGTGATAAATCATATATTTTCATTTGTATTTCTACTCCCACAGTTCTTTCTCTGCAGGTGGATAGCATTCTTTCTCATAAGTCCCTCAGAATTGTCCTGGATCATTATATTTTTGTTAGTAGCAAAGTCTATCACATTTGATCATTCCACAATGTTTCAGTTATTGTGTATAATGAGAACAGGCTATTTTCAAAAGAAAGAATCCAATCTATTGCTAGGCATATATGAATGTGTAAGGCATTTCTGCCTTAGAACCAACACACAGTATTGATTCTAAGATGGAAACTAAAAGTCTTTAAAAAAAATAAACAAACCTTTGACTAATTCAGTGAGTGGAGTTAAGTCAATAAGCACTTACTAAGTGTTTATGATGTGCCTTGTGTTAAGCATTGGGGATGTAAAGGTGAAAGCAGACAAACAAAGCAAAACACAGAGTCCCAGATTTTGAGGTACAAACATTCTAATCGAGAAAACATACAACTATCTAGGTACATACAGGCTATATACAGAGTCCACGGAGGTAATCAGAAAGGGGAAGGCATTAGCAGTTGGGAAGACAAGGGAAGACATCCTCTTTGTGCTGAGTACTGAAGGAAGCCAGAGAAAGGAAGGGTTTGACCATTCCAGACATGGGGACCTTGGATTTACTTGCCAAAAGTGTAGAGGCAAGAAATATAAAACAGATATATATTAGCCACTGTGAAAAAGATACAACAAAAAGTCCAAGTCGAAGAGGCCTTCCCTGTAGGTAGGAAGGCACTCCAGATGCTCCTTTGTTGTTTCCAGGTAACAAGTATTTATTTTCTCTCTGTTCCAGTTCCCTTCATTGAAAAATTAAAAATAAAACAAAACAAAACCCTTTTTTTTTAAAAATTTTAAACCCTTAACTTCTGTGCATTGACTCATAGGTGGAAGAGTGGTAAGGGTAAGCAATGGGGGTCAAGTGACTTGCCCAGGGTCACACAGTTGGGAAGTGTCTGAGGCCAGGTTTGAACCTAGGATCTCCCACCTCTAGGCCTGGCTCTCAATCCACTGAGCTACCCAGCTGCCTCCTAAAACAAAAACCTTTTAACAAATATGCTTTATAGGAATAACTTTAGGATTTCTATGTGAAGAAAGACCTCCAAGAATTGATGTAGAGCAAAAGGAGCAGAACCAGGAGAACATGGTACACAGAGACTGATACATTATGGCACAACTGAATGTAATGGACTTCTCTATTAGCAGCAATGCAATGACCCAGGACAACACTGAGGAACTTATGAGAAAGAACACTATTCACATCCAGAGGAAGAACTGTGGGAGTAGAAACGCAGAAGAAAAATACATGACTGATCATGTGGTTCAATGGGGATATGATTAGGGATGTTGACTTTAAAAGATCACTCTAGTGCAAATATAAATAATATGGAAATAGGTTTTGATCAATGATAAATGTATAACCCAGTGGAGTTGCTTGTCAACTCCAGGACTGGGTAGGGAAGAGGGTTGGGAAAGAATCTCCTACTCATGGAAAAATATTCTAAATAAATAAGTGGTTTTTTTAAAGTCTTCCAAGGTCCTTTTTGTCATTTCTCATATTAATTATGTGTATATACCATTATTTACTTAGCTATGCATTCATTGTTTAGTCTCCATTTCTTTGCTATTACAAAAAGATTATAAATAATTTTTGTACGTGTGGGTCCTTTTCCTCTTTGCTTGGTCTCTTTTGGATAACAGGCCTACTAGTGTTATTGCTGGGTGAAAGGCTATGTATTAATGTACCTTTTGGGGCAGAGTTTCCAATTGCTTTCCAGAATTCCTTGAACCAGTTCATAGCTTCCATCTACCATAGAACTCATCAGCAAGCAGAAGGTGTTTATTCCACTGTCAGAGAAGATTCTCAAGTTAAAATTTTATCCATTCCTTGGTTACATTAAAAGGTTTAGGGGAGTAATTGTGTTTATTTTAAAAGTGGCTTCAAAAAATGCATTAGTCATCCTGGCTAAAACAGCAGAGGAGATAGTTATCCCTGTTAATCTAATGAGAAAGGTTGGAATGAAAGTCCTTCTTGCAGGTCTTTCTGGAATGGAGTCAGCACAGTGTAGTAGAGATGTATTCAATTGCCCTGATGCTAACCTAGAGGATGCAAAAAAACAGGGATCATATGATGTGAAAGCCCTAGCAAGAGGTAATCTGGATGCATAAAACTTGTGTGAGAGCCCTATTGTGAAAACTCTTCTGAAGGAACAAGAGAAAAGACCTTATAGCTGTTGTTTTTGTACAGCTCTCCTGGCTCATGAAATAAATTTTGGAAGTAAAGCTGCAACACACCCACTGGCCAAAGATAAGATGATGAACGGAAAATCATTACACCTACACAGAGAATCGTGTGGAAAAGGACGGCAATGTTCTTACAAGCTGTGGTCCTGGAACCAGCTTTGAATTAGGGCTTGCAATTATTGCGGGCCTGTTGGGAAAAGAAGTAGCAGATCAAGTGAAGAGTCTTCTCATTCTTAAAGATTAGAGCAAAAAAAAAATTTACTAATTAATAAAGCTTAACTATTCCTTAGATATCTCTAATATTTAAATTTGTTAAAGTATGAGAAGTGGTGTAACATGATCTTTCAAGTGTAATTGTTCTCAAGGATTACTTCTGTTGCAATTGCTTTTCTTTCATTTATGTGCAAATTAAAAGCAACTTAGAAAAATGAAGGAAAAAGAAGCCTGGGAAATATTTGGCATTTTCCTTTTTTGTCAACTTTGTCAATCCATTGGTTGAAAGATGGAACCTCAGTTGCTTTGATTTTACTTTCTCTAACTAATAGTCATTTGGAGCATTTTTCAAATGTGACTATCAATAGATTGGATTTCTTTCTTTGAAAATAGCCTGTTCTCAAAGGAAGAAATTAAAATTATCTATAGCCATATGAAAAAATTCTCTGAATCACTATTGATTAGAGAAATGCAAATTAAAACAACTCTGAGATACCACCTAACACCTATCTGATTGGCTAACATAACTGAAAAAGAAAATGATAAATGTTGGAGGGAATATGGGAAATTGGGACACAATACGCTGTTGGATGAAACTATGAACTGATACAACCATTCTGGAGAGCAATATTGGAACCATGTTCAAAGGGCCATAAAATTATGCAGACCCTTTAACCCAGCAATACTATTAGGTCTGTATCCCAGAGATCAGAGATAAGAGAAAAGGACCTACCTATACCAAAATATTTATAGCTGCTCTTTTTGTAGTGGTAAAGAATTGGAAATTGAGGGGTTGTCCATCAATTGGGGAATGGATGAACAAGTTGTTATATGTGGTTGTAACAGAATACTATTGTACCCTAAGAAATGACAAACAGGAATGAGTTCAGAAAAGCCTGGAAAGACTCATATGAACTGATACAAAGTGAAATGAGTAGAACCAGGAGAACAATGCATACAGTAACAGAAATATTATATGAGGATCCACTGTGAAGAACTAAACCATTATTAGCAAAGCAAGTTTCCAAGATTTACATGATGAAAAATGCTAACTATAACCAAAGAAGGAACTATTGGGAGTATAAATGCAGATCTAAGCATGCCATCTTCCACTTTTATTTCCTTCATGAGATTTCTACTGCATGTGTGATATGTGTCTTCTAGCATGACATGAGCAATATGGAAATATGTATTGCATGAAAGCACTGATATTATCAGACTATTTACCACCTCAGGGTGTGGGGGATATGGGAGGGAGGGAGGAAGGAAATCTGGATCCTAAAATGTCAGAAAACAATAGTCAATGGTTGGCTGGGTAGCTCAGTGGATTGAGAGCCAGGCCTAGAGACAGGAGGTCCTAGGTTCAAATCTGGCCTCAGACACTTCCCAGCTGTGTGACCCTGGCCAAGTCAACTTAACCCCCATTGCCTAGTCCTTACCACTCTTCTGCACTCCAAGACAGAAGGTAAGGGTTTTAAAAAAATTGTCAAAAATTGCTTCTACGCATAATGGGAAAAAGAAAAGAAAGGAAAAAAAAAGAAAGAAAATATTCTGTTCCTCAGTATCAATTCTATGACAGAAGGTAAATGTTTTTGTTTTTTTTTAGTGAATAACCTGTTCATCTCTTTTGATCACTTGTCAGTTGGAAAATGGTTTTTGTCCTTATAAATCTGAGTCAGTTTCTTTTTGAACCTGACATTATGCTAATTACATCAAGTTCTGAAACTATAGACTTCTAGATGAGAGGGACTTGGGTTTGAGGCTTCTTGGTTCCGTAAAAGGTCAGCTCATGAAGAGTTGGTGTCCTTCAGGTCCTTCCGACCTGATATGTGTCCCACTTCCATGTAAACCAACATCTATCTTAATATACCTTTCTGACCAGATGCATTTCTGAATGAAGATGAGCAGGGAGGAGAATAAGCACCTAACCAATGTCCTAGCTTTGCTTTGTCGCTTCATTGTCAATGTTAAATAAATTTCTTTTTGTTATGTGTAATTTGGTTTATGTGTTTCTCATTTCATTCTGGTCCTAAGACTTTTTCACCAGACTAGGCTCCGTCAGTCCTGGTTCAGAACAACATGGATGGACAAGAGTTGAAATTGATAGGTAGGCATGGACAGATTGTGATCTACATAGCTTGAATGGACTAAACCAATTACATTGATAAGATCACAGATTCATTTGAGTAATTTGAATATAGTAATATCTATACAGATTTCAAATATTTTTTCCATCCTATAATTTCTTGGATGTTTTTCTACCTTCTCTATTCCTTCCACTATTCTGTCCTCCAGTGAAATTCTAGTTTTCATTTAACCTTTTTAAAAAATATTTTCCAGGCCTAGAGATGGGAGGTCCTGGGTTCAAATTTGACCTCAGATACTTCCTAGCTGTGACCCTAGGCAAAGCATTTAACCCCAATGCTTAACCCTTTACCATTCTTCTGCCATGGAACCAATACTTAGTATTGATTCTAAAATGGAAGGTAAGGGTTAATAAAAAAAATTTTTCCCCATGGATATGTCTAAACTATTGTTTCATTATTTTATTCAGAGATCATAGAATCATAGATTTAGACTGGGGAGAGACCACAGAAGTTATTTAGACCAACCTCTTCATTTTATAGATGAGGCAACTGAGCCTCATCTATATAGATGAGTTAACTGACTTCTCCTGCGTCATGCAGTTAGCAAAACTGCAATGACTGGGAAAACCAGGTTTTCCGACTTCTACTTTCTCTAGCACACCACACTGCATTCTTTATTTTCTTTTACAGTTGTTAATTTACTTTCTTTCTTTAGTTCCTTCTGTGTCTATTATTCCTTTTATCATCTTGAAGAAATTCCAATTGTTTCTGTTGTCTGATCATATTCAATTTTTTTTCTGGTTCCTTTCCCATGCCTTCCTTTATTTTTTTTTATCTTGTAATTACTATTCTATCATTTTCTTATAAATACATGCTTTGTTGATGCTTTTTTACTTTTTATTCTAGTTGGTTGCTGATAACACCCCTTCTCCTACCATAAAATTTTTTAGCACAACCAAGAGACAAATTACTATGTCTGGCAAAATATGCAACATCCTATGCCTGCAGCTCACTACCTATCTATTATGGGAAAATCATCTTTAGTTCCCTGGAATCAAGCTTAATCATTGTGCTTAATCTGACTTCTGATTTTTTAGCATGGTTTTCACTTATTGTGACTATGTGTATTGATTTCCTGGTTCTGCTTTCTTCCCATTGCATCAGTTCATACTTCTCATGCTCTCCTGATATTTCTCTGAATTCTTCATTTTCATTTATGGTGTAATAATATTTCATCACATTCAAGTACTACAATTTATGTGGTTCTTCTCCAATCAATCCTCATATAGTTGACTTCTAGTTTTTGGCTACCATAAATACTCATTTTTGAAACTATTTTGTTATCTTTTATATCTTTGTGTCATTAACTTCTTTGGGGTAGATAGCCAGTAGTGGGATGACTAGGTCAAAAATAAGGTCATGGGACAGTTAGTTGGCTCAGTGGATAGTCAGGTCTACAGATGGGAGGTTCTGGGTTCAGATCTGGTCTCAGATAGTGCCTAACTCCAATTGCCTAGCTATTTCTGCTCTTTTGCCTTGGAATCAATACTTAGTGTTAGTCCTATGATAGAAGGCAAGGGTTTAAAAAAAAAATTAAATGTCATGCTTTTTCACAAATAATTCTAATTGTTTCCCAAGTATAACAATATCTAAATTTCCATAGCCCTATTTAGACTATTCCCTTTTTTATCTTTGTCAATTTGGTGGATGTAAGGTTTTTATATTTTATTTTTATATTTTAATTTCTTAATAATCTGGTACTTTTTTCATATGGATGTTGACAGTTGACATTTCTTTTTAAAAACTATTAAAAACAATTGCATTAGCTAAAAATTATATAGCATGTTATGGTTTACAAAATATTTACCTATTCCACTTGATCCCTACAACAACCTTGTGAGATAAGAGGCTGTTTCTATTCTACAGATGAAGAAACTAAGGCCGAGATTGCCGACTTGCTACGGGTCTAAGGGGCTTTTTCTCAATCCTTTCTCTTTGACCTTTTTTTGACTCTGTTGATTACTTTTTTCTCCCCGACACTGCCTTCCAGGTTTTCAGGACACTGCTTTCTCATGGTCCTTCTCCCTTATGTATTTGACCACTTCTTAGTTTGCTGGACTCTTCCAGATCATACCCTCAAAACTTCAAGGTTCTGTTGTGGGTCCTATTCTCTCCTCCTGCTATAGTAAAATAGTGATTTCATCAGCTCACATGAATTACCATCTCTTTGCTGATGATTTTTACATCTATCTTTCCTGCCTGTCTCTCTGTTGAACCCTAATCTTACATCTCCAACTGCCTTTAGTCATCTAGATGTCCCTGTCTTCTTAAAACTCAGTATGTCCAAAACAGAACTCATCTTCCCTTCTAAACTCTCTCCACCTCTTACCTTCCCTATTTTCTAGAGGGCAACATCATTCTCCTAGGTTCTGAAGCTCACAACCCGAGTTATCGGGGACTCATTCCTATTTCTTTGCTGCCCGTCCATAGCCAAGCTATTTCCAAGGTCTGTTGATTTCACCTTTGCAAGCTCTCTTCCATAAGCCTTCTCTCCTGATATTGTGCCGACTCTCGCATTCTGATTACTGCAATATTGCTAGTGGCTCTCTCATTCTTCCCATCCCAATCCATCCTCTATTCAGCCAATGATGATTTTCCTAAAGCATATGCCCTTTACTCAAAAACTCCAGTGGCTTCCTATAGTCTTTTGTATAAAACATGTTAACTCTTCTGGTTTTTAAAACCCTTTTACAACCTGATCCCAAAATGCCTTTCCTGCCTCATTGTACATTCCTATTACTTTCTCATATTCAATAGTATAGCTGTTTCTTATCTACAATACTCCATCTCCTGTTCCCATCTTTCTTTGTACGACTTCCTTATACCTGGAACGTACTTCCTCTGCCTCAAGAAACCCCTTAATTCGAGCCAGCTAAGGCACCATTTTCTACATGAGGCCTTTTCTGAACCCAGTTCCAAACTCTCTAAAACTATCAATTTATTCTTAATATATGTCCTTCCAAGTAAAATATTTCCAAGTAGAGTGTCATTTTAATTTTTACACTCCCAGAATCTAGCAGTGTCAGGAATATGGCAGTGTTGATAATCCCAACCTTGGTCTTTATGTATAAATTCTTTTATCTGTTTTGGGTATCATTTGGATATATCATGAAAATCTCAACTGATCTATTCTAGCTCCTCTATACAAGTGCTTTAATCATTTAAAATTATCTAAAATGTTGGAATGGTGCAGTGGATAGTGCTGGGCCTGGAGTCAGGAAAGACATCTTCCCAAGTTTGAACCTGGCCTCAACTATCCATGACCTGAGCAAGCCACATAACACTTTGCCTGTTTCTTCTTCTTCTGCAAAATGAATTGGATAGAGAAATGGAGAACCATTCCAGTATTATTTCATAACCCTGGAATGGGGTTATGAAGAATGAGATAAAATTGTTAGTTTTGTCCTGTCCCTTATTCCATTTATGATTACCATCCCCCTCTCCCCACCAATTTAGTTGGACCAATTACACTCCCTGAATAGTTCTTCACAAGACAATTCAATAGGGTCTTAACAAATTTTGCATACAATTCAGAGGGTGTACTTCAAAGATTTGAAATAATATCCCACTGCTATAGATCAAAATAGATGTATGTCTCAATTCAAGTATCTGAAATCCAAATTAGTTGTTTACCAGTTGTGTGGACTCTCCATGATCAATCACATTTGGGGTTTTCTTGGTAAAGATACTGGAGTGGATTGTCACCACCTTGAATTTTGCAGATGAGAGGTCAAAAGGGCTAAGTGACTTATCCAGTCATATGGCTGAAGCCCTTTTGTGGAACTCAGGAAGACAAGGGGACTCATACCACTCTAGTTACTGTACACAAATTACTTCCCATTAGCAATGGAAAGAAAATGAACACTTCAAACCCAGGTGCCTTCCAACACTATCTTGTCTAATTTTGTTCTACTGCAGCCTATCTAGAAATTAACTTTCAGTTTAAAAATCAAATAGCAATGTTTTCCACACTTAAAACTTCAGAATCAATGAAATTAGCTATCATTTGGGGTTGACTTGATCAGTTACTTTTTAAAAAAGTGGTCAGAAAGAAATGAATTGCTACTTTGCAAATGGAAGTTATGATATAAACATGTGAGGTGTAGTGGAAGGGAGGTAAATTAATTTTTGCTTCTAAAGTTCAGCTAAAGCAAAAGTTCGTCAAAATAGGGAAGCCAGGACTTGGGACTTCCAACACTCCAAGCAGCTGCCTGAACCAGCTTAAAATTTAATGACCCTGATTTTAGAGGACCAGTTCTTCCATCTTTTATAATTCTATTAAGTGACTAAATATTACTCATCAGTCCTTTCAATCTCACCTCCAACAAATGCAAACCTCAAGTTGATCACATACTAAATCAAGAGCAGCCTTTTAATTAACCATTGCTCATCTTTTTAGCTTTGATTTTCCCACCTTTCATGTGCTTTGGTGACATGGAATTACTTACATTCTTCATCAACTGGTTGAGCTAGTCTAACAGGAATGTTTAGAATGGATTTTAAGCCACCATGAAAGCTGAATGACCAAGGAACCAAATGAAAACAAGTTCTTTAGCTTTCTAGGAGTTTGATAATGGAACATGGGACAAAGAAAAACCTTTACCTAGCATAGCAAAAGTATTACTTTAAGGACTGCCCCTCTTCCCCATACAAAAGATACTAATTTACTTCAATTACAATACTATAATTTATCTGCCTTCATGCTTGCCTCAACGGAATGACAATAGTTTTTCCCCACATTTAAATCTGGCAGGATGGGATGGACAAGCCCTACGAGGCAGCACAAAGGCAAATACATTTCTAAAAATATGGCAATTACTATTATGTCATAAAAAAAGTTAAGGTCCCACAAAAAAATGCAAAAGGCTCAATAGTAATCGTTTAATAATCAAGTAATGTAGAAGAAAACAGGAAAATTTAAAGACAGTGGAAGAGAGCAAAAGATACAATTGCTCCATAGGATAACCTTTTGTGAATATTTTATTTTCTTGAAGCTTCAATTTTAGTTACATTTTGATCCCTTTAAGATTTCACATTGGTCCAGTGTACAAGATTTCCTGTCACTTAGTGTTTCAAAAACTGAAATGCTTTTCTTTATACTTATAAAAGATTTAAAGAACCTTGTTAGCTTGTTTTAAGTGATCTCCCATGTCACAGCCTGCACATTTCAATTTTAAAAGGTTTTCTGACATTTTAATCAATTCTGGTGTTTTCACAATATTTTGCATACTTGTTTCTTTTACATTGGAGTCAGTCAGGTGGATTTCCTCCAATCCACAAAAAAAGTCTGTATCCTAAAAAAGATTCTACCTTTCAGCAATGAATTTTCAATTTCCAGTATCATTCTTTTACATAGAGGTTTTTGATACAGCAAAATCCCTTTACAAAGATGGCTGTTTTGAAATAGTTCAAAGTCTGGGTCAGAAGTTTAAATCTGCAAACTATATATGGAGTCAAACTCGTGAAAATCTGGGCTGGGACCACCCCCACCTATATAACTCTTAACACCCATCACAAACTTTTGTGAATATCTGGCTATTGTCAATGTAAAATAAAAAATATACCAAGTCACACTCTGCATTACAGGTTCTGACTTATAAAGTACGCTTTTAGCTTTATTTCAGTCTTTTTAAATAAGAATGTTTAGAAAAATCAAGTTAGACATATTAACACTTCTTAAAAATTTTGGCAAGATAGTGCCCAAGTTCCAAACAGCACAAGCTATATCAATGTAAAAAGGCATGAAAGGTTATCAAACCAAAACATCAGGGCAAGTAGCACACTGAAAAGGTATAATAAATGCCCAAACATTTTGAAGTTGGGATCTAGTCTATCAAGGTCAAGGCTGAAAAAATCTCAGTGATGTTCACTGTTTTAGATTAGTGCACATCTCCCTGTTTTCCCTAAAATAAATCTTCGATTTGGCTGTTATAGGTCAACCTATTTAATCACATCCAAAAGTTTGAAATTTCACTCGGCAGAATTGCTACACATACAGAAATACTCCATTTGTTAATATGGAAAAGATTCTCAGCTTAGCCCACATGTACATTGCACTAAACCTCAATGACAACATGGAGCAAACATACATAAATTTGCACAGTTCAAGTTTAAAAAAAAAAAAAACAACCTTTCAACTTTTGTTTACACTCATATCCTCAACTTTCAACAAAATAAGGTGTTATACTGTCATTTTTATGGTGGAATTTACTACTCTAAGGAACAATTCAGACGCCAAATTTGAAGGGTTAGAAATAGAAGGATTTCACAATTTCCTCATTTATTACTAACCAGGGTTAAATAATGTCAAACTATCAAACTTTTCACCCAGGTTGAAGCCCTCCAAGAAATACCAAATCTAATAAGCTCCCAAGATCACAAAAAACTCAGCCTTTCCCATTCCTCCTTTAGGCTGGCTTAAGACACTGAAGCTAGTGTCATTTTAGGCTCAAGTCATTCAAAGTAACAAACTGAAGAATGACCAAAAACAAATTTTTATTTTTACAACTAAATAAATGTAATTCAATGTGTCCATCACTAGTTTTTTCCCCAAAGTAACATGCTATAAATAAGCAAACTAAACCTGGGCACTGATGTATATGGACTCCCTAGATGTCTCACTGGGCTTAGTTACACCACTCACAGTAAAAAGACATTTTGAGTACAAAGTGTAGCATGATGTTAAGCCATTTTAGCTTCTGCACATACATGTTGCACTTCTGGCTGAAAATGCAGAGAATTCGAAGCATTACACTGTAAGCTCGGTTGCACTGTTTTAAATGGCATCAATATCAATGTCATCATCCTTGTTATCAGCAGACTTCACAGTTTCAACTTTAGGTACGCTGGCAGTCTTAGAATATACCACCTAGAAACAAAGGCAAGTTTTATTTAAGAGGAATCGTCATAAAACAAGTTTATTAGCTCACATTAAACATGTCATAAAAATCAAAATTTCACTCATACTTTAGATAAAAAAACAAAAACATGGAAGGTTAATAGGAAATACTACTTATTTTTCATGAAATGAAATCACACTAAGAAATAATTTTGGCTGACTCACAAGGGAAGTCTAAAGGAATTCATTGCTATAATAAAACTACCCCAAAGCAATCATACACCAATTATGTCACATCACATTCTATTAGCTAACCTTTAAATCTTGAGGGTGATAGTAGGGAGGGAGCAAGAAAAGTTTTAGCTCCTTTTGAGTGCCTCTGATTAACAGGATGCTTTCACCAAGCATTTTCATAAATAAAATTATTTATAAACACACCCCTGAATATATTAAAAGCAAGATACCTCAATATTTTCATCTTCATCTTCCTCTTCTCCACCAGAAGACTCTTCTTCTGCTTCCTTTAGCCATTTTATAAAGGGCTCTGCTTTGACACGAATCTCTTTGGCAAGTTCCTTTGAGACGTATTTCTTAGAGGCCTGAACAAATTCATTATTAGTTTAGCTTCATTTGAAAAATTTAACACTAGACTCTTCGGGAAATTTTAAGAAAAAAACAAAAAAACAAAACCCCAACACAATAAAAACATTTTCCCACCTTTTCTGACCAGCTAATGATGACCTCTTCTTCCAAAAGGTCTGCATCATACATTTCCTTCAAGATATGTGGAATTTTGGAGATGAGCTGAGCTTGATGCATAGCTACCACACACTCCAAACCATGAAGAAGGTACCTCTGAGCTTTTTTGTTATTGTGGCAGAACTGCAAAAACATAACTTAGCATTAGAAAGCCTACATTGCCAGCCCTTTCATGTATTATATGGGTCAAAAAAAAAAAATCTTTTACTCATAGTAAAGTCGGATGCTGTCAGTCTCTCTTTTAAAGAGAAGCCTTAAAAAAAACCAGCTGCTTACTCGTAGAAAATGACGTCTATACTTCTTAATTTGTTCTCGAATCTTCTCATTAAAAAGAACCTCAGTCAACACAAGAGGGCCCATAGCTTTTACGTCCAGTCTTTCTGCTTCTGCAACAATTTCTTTGTCAGAAGTATCAATAATACCTTCTTCTTTCTTTTTCTGCAGGAAGGAAAACAGTTGGAAGATACATTTTGCTGCTCATCCATAAGTACCCAATGTATAAAATTAGGGGGGAAAGGGTAAGAGACATTTTGTATTACAATAGGCTAAATTGAAAATTTGTATTAGAAAAGATTATATATATATATACTTTGCTCTTGGTGATCCAAGCAATGAAATCACCTTAACGATTACTTCTCTAGAATTACTTGCCCTGATGAAATGCTCAATATAAATTAATTCAAGAATGTGATTCAAGTTTATTAAAACATACATACACTTTACCTTCACAAAGTCAAATAAAATATTGACTCTTTCTTCAACTGTCCTTTCTAGGTCGTCACTAAGTGTCAGAACTTTTGCATGATCACTAATTTCATCCATTCTGCGTCTTTGAGCTTCTTCAGTTGTATCCTCTCCCCAATCTTCATCCTCATCATCTTCCTGTACACAAAACCAAAAACTTCAGTTGACAACTTATAGCTACATTTTGGAAAAAGCTTGAATTAGTAATGGGCCTTTTCCTGAGGAAAATACTTTTTTGAATCCTTAATAAAAGCAAAAGCTGCCTCTTTGCCTTGTGTTTCTTCCAAATAAAGCTTATTTTTACCTTGATTTAAGTCAATAGGTTCAGTTATGTTTTAAATTATCTTTTATTGCCTACTTTTAAATCACTGCCCACATCAAACTTAGATCCCCTGATTACCTGTAAGGTGTAAAGGTCAAATAACGAGAACTATCAAAACTGTACTTCCCACACTCACCACAGCATGTGGAGGGTTAAGTTCATTGGGTGGTGGTGGTGGTGGTGTTGTCTCATTGCTGGACACAGAACCATTTTCTTTGTCTTTGCCCTTTCTATTTTTCTTTTCTTTTTCTTTTTTTCCCGTAACACTGTCACTATTCTCTGAGGAAGAAAGGGGAAGAAGACAAAATTGAATCCCACAATTTCCATTACCTATTCACCCTCTCAAAACTATCCAGTTGCCAGAAATAGGACCTCCTAGGTCCCCTTTCCTGTTATCCTAGGTGTTAAAACTAAATTAAGTTTTAATATTAAGTGTTTTTAGTACTGATACTGTTTGAGCCTATATAACAGATAGTCTCATTTAAGAGAGACCACTGGAATAGGTTAGACTTACTTACTGTTTGCAAGTTTAAATTGTGTCAGACAATTTTTTGTCTGCCACAGAGTGTTACTTGCAATGATCAAAGAGGGAGGTATATGACAAACCAATCCCTCTAGTAGTGTTAACATATACACCTTTTACTTTTTAAAGCAACAAAAACCCAGTATAAACCCCACCATTATATTGCTACATACATACATACATACATACATACACACACATACATACATACAACCATTCAAGAGTAGGTAGGTACTACTTACCAGGTGGGTTCTTGAGAATGAATGTGCAGAGTTTATGGTTTGTGTCAAGCATGCCTCGATAGCCACAGGCTTTGCAAGAGTTACCTATTGTTTGTTTCTTAGGATTGACATGCTGCCAAGAGAAAACAAATTAATTTAGCATTGTTCCAGAGTATATTTACATATATAGATTAGATGTATACTTAATTTTAATGACTAAATGACTTTTTAACACTTCCTTCTTATATCAACACATACAATATCTATGTAAACAATTCACTCACCAGATCAGTTTCAGGATTCTCACACTCGGGACAGAGAACAAATTTTTTAATGAATCCATCCAACATGTCTTGCAGCTTATTCGCCTCATGAGATCCATTGACAATGTAACGGTCATTCTTAACATCAAACTGGGTCTGTGCTCCCAGCTCACAACCAAAATATTTGGTAGGATCTTAAGGGGGAAAAAAAAGTGAATGAAATAAAAGACCTTGCCTCTTCACTGCATCCATTATTCTTTTATCCACCCAAACCAATGCAGATCAATTGTTCTGAAACTGTATGTTTAAAAAATTGTTTAAACACACACACTAACCAGTGAAAGCATGAGAAAAGACAAGCTTTCTAGTTCTCAGTTTCCAATATTTTGACAGTCAATCTATAGCCCAGAACATAAGTTTTCACATGTAAAAGTATCAATAAAATCACTAGAGTTGTACTTGTTCATATTTCTTCAAAGGTTTATACTTACACGTTGGAGGCCGATTAAGCGCCTTTGCAACGTCAACCATGTTGACTATAACTGTCTTTATTCCATTTCCTTTGCCCTCAACCTAAAAAGCCAAGTTTGACAGTTATTTTCATCCTAGAAAAATAGACAATTAATCTTAATACTTAAAGAACATAAATACTAATAGAGATACCACTTGACCCAGTAAAGATAATACACAAAATTAAGCTATTAAGACTCACCCATACTTCATCCTCCCTACCCATCTGAAAAAGGAAAACAGTAAGCACTACCTTAGCAATCAGACGGGGCATTTTGTAGCGATAGAACTGATCTGAAACACTGCGGTTGACGTTGACAGACATTTTGGCTTATTAGTAGTAGTTTTATCAATAAGATGAAGAGATCTTTGATTGCAACTTTTTGGTATCTTCTGTCTGGAGAAGAAGGGATGACATAAACGACTGCAAGAGTTCTCGGTCTCTGACATGAAAAAGTTTTTGCCACAGAGGCTGTAAGCGTCTTGCTTGTATGCTATATTTCCCCAATACAGGTACCAATGGCTGCGCAACAGCTCTGAAAGAAGAGGGAAAGGTAGGGTTAAGAGAATAAACAAAAATTTAGTAACTTTTATCAGGAAGAACATTCCCTTACTGAACATATAAAAACAAACTGTCCTTATATCATAGTCTCAAAAAGTCTTATCTAATGCCATGCATATAATCGCTAAGGGGAATAAAAGGGCTTAAAAAAGCTGTTGACAATTCATAACAGACAAGAAAACTGTTGGCAAGGAACAGAATGTTTTCCCCTGTGAAGGTTTTGAAAAACCTGCTTTTTAAGCAGAAGGACTCAATTACTTCTATTCTTGTTTTTTTGTTGTTTACCAAGTCTCGAGCATTTAACCCCCACGCCCATCCCCTTTCCTTCATACCCATTTTTGACAGGCCATTTGACCTTGGAGGCACTCTCTAGACTGGCTTCCTCAATACATCAGGATATAGAACACAAGTTTGAACTATTCACTTATTTAGGCAACAATTTTATAGGAAATAAAATATGCAGAGTGTAATATAAGCTCAATGTAAATCCCATGTTAATTTTGTGGGAATTCTTGTTCCAAATACAAATCAGAAAGATAAATTGAGGTCATTCTAGTCATAAGTCATCCATATTGCTCGCCTTATATAAGATATATAAAAACTCAAACTAAACATTGTAACAGGAATTCAGCTAGGTTGATTATGGTGCAGCCTGGTTATCTTGAAAAAAGGTGCCTACACATTCACTGTTACCTGTATCTTAACGCAACCAAACACATCAGTCTTTTCTAAGTATAATTTCTCTCTAGGTCAAGGGATGGAGTACAGATGGGGATACCCTAGAGATGGTTCAACTAAGAAGCAGACGGGATTCGCCTCCTGAATTGCCTCGGAGTGCGGGGCACCTTTTACCCCCGCAGCAGCCGCACCCACAGGGTGACAGAACTGGCTGAAAGATCAGGATAGGAAACGAAACTGAGGAGCAGCAGAGGCCTGTAAGTACTGCGGTGCCGGGCGCTCCTCTCCCCTCCCCCTCCACCAGTCTCCTCCCCCAGCCGGGCTGGATGACTCATAAATGCAGCAATTAAGCACTGAGTCAGCTTTTGAGGAGGCGTGGCGCATGCGCAAAGCTCCTAGGATCACCACCCCCCCTAACTCAGTCGTTCGTTCGCGAAACACCCGCCTGGGTGCGCCCCCTTCACGGGGGCGAGAGAGCAGTACTCAACAACCCTAGGACTTTTCCTCTTTCTTCTCACAACTTAAGGGAGTATACGAAGTAAACTGCGCCACGCGACTGAGGGGGGGGGAGGTCACGAGGAAGTAGAGCCGCCATTTTGTGCGGCCGCCATCTCCCCAGGGCCGGGTGCCTCCTCACACGCTTCCCGCCGCCGCCCCCGTCCCGCCAAAGCCCCGACGCCCGCGGTCCACTCACCGTTTTCGTCAAATAAAGACATAAACCCAACGCTGCTCGCCCGGGACTGGGATGAAGTGTCTGAGGCGCGGTATAAACAAGAGTCCGAGCAGCAGCAAGAGGTGGAGGAGGAGGAAGGGAATAGGAGGAGGAGGAAGGAGGAGGAGGCGGAGCGGGAGGAGCGGCCCAAGCCAGGTGCCGCCGCCGACCAGCGGGGGGGAAGGGGGGGCGGTCCCAGCGACGTCCGGGGGGAGGCAACACCCTTCGGCACCTAGGAGCCTGGCGACCTGAAGTGAGAGAGACAGAGACGCCATTAACAGGGGCCAGTCCCGGCGATAAAAAGCATCAGCGTAACCTGCCTACCCCACCCGCCCGCTCCCGGCGTCGCTGATCGTTCCGGGAGCCCAGACCCGCAGCGGCTACAGAGTACGGAGGCCCCGCGGGGCTGGAGCCAAAGCCACTTCAGACTCACCTCTGGAATGTTCTCGCTCTGACTGAACAACGCCGAAGCCGCCGCCGCGATCAATCTACCCCCCCAGGCCCCGCCTTCCCTGGTCCGGCCGTCCTAGCCCATTGGCTGGTGGGCTTCTCGAGCCCGCGCGCCATTGGCCTTTGCTTCATGTCAATCACGGCCGCCTGCCTTCCCCCACTGTCTCGCTTCCCTACTTTCACATCCGCCCTAGCTGAGCGTCCCAACCTATTGGCCAATGGGCCTCTCTAACTCGTGCACTACTGGCCAAAACCTCGAGTCAATCATGGTCTCCTGCCCGCCTCTGCTTCTCGTCCCTTCCCCCGCCTCCCCAAAGCTCCGCCCCCACCCGTCCCAGCCAATTGGTCGGTGAGCCCTTCAAGTCTGCACACCATTAGTGGTTGTGTCGTGTCAATCAAGGTCTGCCGCCTTTCCCTGTCTTCTCTCTTCCCCTTCTCCACACCCACCCCTCGACCAAACCAGCAACCCCAAGGTACAGCACGACGAAGACAGCTCGAGATTTCTAGCCATGTAGTCTCGCGAGACCGGCCGGAAGTTGAAGGGGTTGGGGTATTAGGAGGTCCCGAGGATTGAGGGGGCGCGCGCGTGTCCGTTTCGTTCTCGAAGCGGGAGGAAAATGGCGGTTGGTTTTCCTTCCCGTCTCCACCCCCCCAACCCCCGCCTTTCTGGCGCCCCGGTTCGCTTCTTGGGGGTGGGGTTTGTCGTTACATGATGGTGTGGGTTTCGTTACCCGGCCCCCCAGCACCGGGCTAGCGGGGTTCTTCCTCGGCTCTCAACTCTTTCACCTCCAGGGTAACCCTGGCGCGCGCCTTTCCTGCTACTGCGCAGGCGCCTTGGCCCCGAGGTCAAGGGTCAACGCAGGGGACGCGACGGTGGCTTCCCCGCGCGTCCACGTGCGAGGCTTGGTTATACTCCTGGGAGCGTCCTAAGAGTGACTCAACTTAGTTCTCTAAGAAATGGGCAGTCAGGCACCCCGCCTCACAGCACGTGGAGTTAATTAGCGACTACCAAGCCCTGATGAGGGAAGAAAAATAAAAGGCAAGCCGGTGTATTATTATGGTTACTCCTTCAGTTGCTTGCTGAGGTTTCCTTTGGGAGAACTTGTAAAAATTTTTTTTCTTTTTTGTAACCCCAAGGCAAGGCATGAACCCTGCTGAGTTCAGTCAGAGCTTGTGTTTTTCCTGTAAAAGCAGAAGCTTAAAAATTTTGTCATGTTATTTCTGGGTTTTTCCAGAGACCTTTTCCATTACGCCACAGGTCCTCTCCTCTTTCCAATGTGAAATCTGAATCCAGCTCTGTGCCCGGAATTAGAAACGGAAGATGGTCAGTTTTTCCTCCCAAAAGCTATCTTTTATTTCTCAAATACATGGACTAGCCTCTGGTTAGAGAGACTTGGAAGGGTGATTTGGGGAAATATTTCAACAATGTATTTAGTGCCTACTGTGTACATTGAACCATGAAGGTAGGAGTTAGGCAAAATGTCAAGATATCTCATGGAGTTTGTTGTCTAGTAGAACAAAACATGCATATATAGCTATAATATGTAAAATATGATGAATGCATTAGAGGAATAGAAAATAAAAGTCACAAGGAGCCCAAGTGAATTTGAGTTGGGTTTTGAAGGACAAGTAAGAAATTCATGGAATATAAAGAAGTCAGGAATACTAAAAACCAATTTAATGAGCCAGGTAAATTGAACTTAATTTTTCCATTCTGGTTTTGCCTTTTTCTAGATCAGAGGATCTTAACCTTTTTTCTGTAATGGACCCATTTTGTAGTCTGGTAAAGCCTATTCACCCTTTTCCTCCCAGAATAATGTTTTAAGATATTTTAAAATACATAGAGTTATACAAGGAAGCCAATTATTTTGAAAAAAACAACGTTTAAAAAAGTTCATTGGAACTCAAATTAAGAATCTTAGGGTTCTTCCTTCTCTCCCACTTCTGCCCCACTATGAGTTATTTTCTTCTGTCAACCTAAGATGAAACTGGAATGAAACTCTGAGCTTTTCCTCAGCAAAGCCATTTTCTATTCTTCCCAAAGATCTGACTCTTAACACAAGAAATCATGAAGATTTAAAAAAAATTCTTTTGAACACTTAAATTTGCCAGTCTTTGTAACAGGGCATACCAAAGGGTACCCACTCCTATGAGATCTTCTGTAGAAATACCAAAGAAAAGCTTTTTTTTTTCCTTTAAAAAAAATCATCATACAAAAACAAGTCTGCCATTGGAAAAATATATATGGCTGTAAAAGAGTGATAGCAATGTAACTGAAAAGTTGTTTCTAATCTTATATCCTATGGTATTTAAATAGCATTCCTATTCTTTTAAGAGAAGAATAATACTGCATGCTTTTTATTTCTATATTCATCTTAAAATGTGGATAATCCTATAAAACTAGAAACCCAAAACATAGACACAAATAAGTGATAAATCATATGCTTTCAAATGTCTACTCCAACAGTTCTTTCTCTGGAGGTTATCATGTGCCTTTTAAAAAGCTGGATACCACTACTGTACTGTACTACTATTCTTGCTCTCTGAATATTAAAGATGATACCGGTGTGAAGAGGGACAAGTTTGAGGTCATTTGGATTTGAATGAAAGTTAGTTATTGTAACTCAAGTACAGTATTGAAGAGTGGCCCCTAGAACAGATAGACTAGGTTCAATGAGATTTTTGCTTTTGAACATTTTTTGGACTAGATTTGTTTTTTCATTGGTATAGAAAACACCGGGTGAGGAAACTGCCTCAACCAATGCAGATATTGGCAGTTACTGAGCAATTTATAGTTCTTTTTTTTTTTAAAACCCTTACCTTCCATCTTAGAATCAATACTGTATATTTTGTTCCAAGGCAGAAGAGTGGTAAGGGCTAGGCAATGGGGGTCAAGTGACTTGTCCAGGATCACACAGCTGGGAAGTGTCTGAAGCCAGATTTGAACCTAGGACTTCTCAGTCTCTAGGCCTGGCTCTCAATCCACTGATGCACCCAGCTGCCCCCAGCAATTTATAGTCTTAAGAGAATTGACTGGGGGCACTGAGAGGTTAAATGACTTAGCCAGACTTAAACCTCCAATATTTGTCAGAGGTAGGATTTGAAAGTACATCTTCCCAACTCTAAGGCAGGTGCTGTATGCATTATCTATTCATTTTGCCAAGCAACCTGTCTTGGGAGTTTAACAGTTAATTCATTTAAGCAAGCATGAACCAATATCTAGGCCTATAAGGACATGAATGAGACAGTCTCCACTCTCAAGGAGTACTTGTTTTTGTTTATGATCTTGCCCAGGATTTCCTTGGGAATATATAGATTTGGCTTATTTTAGTTTTCATCAAGGTATCCTCAGTTCCCTTAATATTAAGGTAACAAGGCATGTAATGTAGAACAGATTTATTACAAACAAAAAAAGTGTAAAAAGAACTTGAACCTAAGTCCACAGTAAAGAAAACTGTATCCTTTGGTGAGCTGTATCTTCTCCAGGGATCTATATAGTTATTGTTTACTTAAAAGTACACCTCTTGATCTTGAGGTTCCCCTTTCTCCAATTGGAAAAAGAAATTAGGAGTCAAGCAATCCTCCTTTATGAGGAATCTCATCTTTCCTAGGGTCCTATACAGTTGTTGCAAATTCATATCACCACCAGAGAGGTGGTTCCTTCCCTTTGTGGCTTTCTTCTGTGCCAATCCTTCCCTTTTACATCTTTGGCAATAGGTTGGTAATAGTTCCTCTACAAACTCTCCATCAGGAAATCTCTGGAGTTTCTGATGTCCTAGTTTCTCAGTGCATGTGACTTCCTGGAGGGGCACGTTGCACAGGCACCTCTCCAAGGAATAGAGTCCATGTTTATGTATAAAGGCCAAACACAAGGACATAGCTCAGTTATGTGAACTAGCAGCAAACCTGATTCAGTGCTGAGACAAAAGCCTCATGTAATGAACCTGAGACAAGAGGCCTTCACATCTTACCAAGAAAAGAGGAACCTGGGCCAGGCAATATGCACCCAGCATGCTGTCAATCCTGGGTATTTCTCAAAGGAACATGGTATCAACCAAATAATTCAGCATTTTAACAGCATCCTTCTTATCTTTTCCCTATATGGGACACTCTCAGAAGCAACTTGTAGTGTGCAGATCTCTTTCAGTGGTGCCTTCCTCACACTCTGTAGGTATTCCTAAGATATAATTATTCAGTAAACTTCCTGGCTTAAACCTCTTTTATTGCTAGCAAGAGTCTTACCAAGGTGCTGCTACAGGTTAATGCCACAGTCTACTGGTATTGTGCTACTAGGGCAAGCAGCCAATATCTCAGGAAAAAGCATTGTAAAGAACATCCCACATGAACTCCTAAATTTGAAAGTGTCATTTGAATTTGAAATCTGCCCTGAGCTTTGGATCTGAGGATTGAGAAGACATTCAAAGATTTAGCTGGGATAATTTAAAATCTTTTATATTAAGGATGTTGATATTTTTGATATGTACATTTTCTAATTACAGTGATGATGAAAACTTTAAAACTTTTCTTTTAACTTTAAAATTTTTCTCCTGTAGAGAGAATATATCACACCAGGCATTCAGTGAGTTTGAGATAAGGAGACAAGTAATGTAAGAAGTCTCCTGAATTTCTATGCTATCTAGGCAATATTGTCCAACTTCACCTAGATGTCCTATGTAATGCCATAAAAAGGCCTGGCAAGTGTTTGAAATAGCTTGCCTGGGGCAAAAACAAAAACCCAAATCCACAAAGCTTGAGGCAAACATTTAAAATTACACAGGCCCAAAAAAAGGTTTGAAGAAATTCTTGGCTCACTTTTGCCAAGACACATTCTGCTCACAAAACCCCAAACACCCAGGGACATTGGTAGCTTAGTTTCTTTTTCAGTGGTATTTCCTATGAATTGACCATAAATTCCTTAGTTTAGTGAAGCTGCATTCAGCCAGAACAATTTGGTATTTTAAGGCCAGAGAAACTTTGTCTAAGAGCATGAAAGAGAGAGAAGGGACTTCGAGGCAGAAATTGTACCAATTGTTCTGAAAATGTTTTTTAAAGCAGCCAAAGGAACTACAAAGTTCTGGGATATACATGGGCCTTATACTGAATTCAAGACACATACCTTGAATTAATTATATGCTATCTGCACCATTTTGTTACTTGCCCTGCTACAGCTCCTCTATTTCAACATTAGCAACAAGGCCAGGATTGAAGACCATCTTGATCTACCCCCAACCTAGTAGGGAGAATCTACTCAATATTAGTGTGAGTCTAAGCTAGGGCTGAGTTGGCTGAGGGTAGGAATGTGAGTACCTCAAATACACTTCAGAACCCTAGAAGGAGGAATTCCTCTTGTCTTCCAAGTTCCCAGGTCTTCCTGTGATAAAGAGAGAGCAGGGTAGGAGGTCAGAAGGCTCTTCCTCCCCAAGTTCCTCATTTTCTTAGGAACTTAACTTGAGCTACTCTCTCCTGGCTTGTCATGAGTGCTAGAGTCTGAACTGACCCCCACATGGCATGATTGAGCCACCTCAAATATTCTCATCACCTTTCTTATATAGTCCTTTTTTCAACTCACTCAGTTCCTTCCCAAACTGATTAGCTAGATTGTTCTTACTTCAAAGTTCTTTGATTCATTAGTTGTGTTCTGAGTTAATAAAGTTATTAGGGCATAGTATCTTTTTAGTTATCCAGTTGGGAGGGAGTTGAGTGGACCCCCTCTATTACAAAAGAATACATTTCAAATGTTAAAAAAAAGAAAGTTAAGCCAGGAAAGCAGGCAATAAGAGCTTAGTGGTCCCAGGGGAACCATATCTAGCTGAGCAAAAGCTCAGTAATATTCTTCTGATAGCCTTTTCCCTTTTGAGCAGTGAAGTGGCAGTAGGCAGCCAATGGGCATATTCTCACCTCTGCAGAATGACTATCAAACTCCTACCACATTTCTTCCCTCTTTCATGGGAACATGCCATTATAATTAACAATCTGGATCTCATGCCCCTTCTTTTATTTGTAAAATAAATAAGTTTGTAATAAACTTAAGCCTATAAGAAATTTGCAATAATTTTTAAAATAAAGAATAAAGCTGCCTCTACTCTGTAACAAGTTGTCAAATCTTATTTATTCTATCTCTACAGTATGTCTTTTATCTATCTTCTTTTATCATAACACTACTCCCCTTTTCCTTTCATTGGGACAATCTCAATGCACTTAATGAATGAAAAAATCATTAATTAAGCATTTTCTATTTGCTGAGCATTGGGATTACAAATTTTAAAAAGTCAAAGAGTTTATGTTCTAATAAGGAAATAGAAAACAGTGGTCAGGAAAGGGTATCTTGGTCAAAAAAAAAATCACAGATGGTAAATAGAACAAAAGATTAGGCTCCTAAAACACAAAACTGACTCTATGTCTCTCCCACTGAAAAATAAACTCCTAGACCTTAGCACTTCTCCTACACAGGGCCTTACTAATTCTGTATCTATCCCCCTAGATTCCTCTTCTTCTCAAAATCATTTTGTATATTCTTATTTGTTTACATGATGTGGACTCAGTAGAATGTAAACTCTTTGAGGAGGGTAGGACTTTGCTGGTTTGTTTGTCCTGTGCCCAGTTAAATATTTTACATGTAATAGATACTTAATACATGTTTAATGGAACTGAAGTCAGATTTTTATGTATTTTGATGCAGTTTCTCTTTCACTCCTGCATGTTTTTAAAATACAAATTTAATTTAAATTTTGTTGGCAAGTATAAGCATTCCAGTTCATGAACAAGAAAATATGCCCATTTGCATATTTTCTTCTCTTATTCTGTTGTTAAACAATCAAAAAATGAGATTATGAATGTCTGTGATTTTAATTATTTGGTAGTCACTAACTCTACTTTATTTTCCTCATCTTTTTTTGCTTTTTTATTTAATTGACTTTGTTGTCATTATCTTTAACGATGTGATTATAGTCAATGTGTGTAATGCTAATTTGGCTCTTATATCACTTGGGCATAATTTCATGTCTTCCCATATTTCTTTGAAATTCTTCATATTTTTTATTTCCTTATTTTTCATAATCCTTGCTAATGCTATATGGATCAAGTGAAATCTGAGTTCTTTTAATTTGTATTTCTGTGTTCTGTGAAAACTTTTTCACATGCTACATTTAAAATATATTCAAGAAACTTTTAAGCATATTTACATTACAGTGGCTGTAATATAGATTTATCATGAATAAAAAAATATTTTACCACAATCATTAGCATGTAAGACTTGCTGGTTGCCACTATAAAAGAGAAGAGGGACAGAAAAATGATATTTCAAAAGATTAAGGCTCTATATAAAGACTATGCTATATTTTAAAGCAATAGTTATCAAAACTATCTGGTACTGGCTAAGAGAGAAAAATAGATGAATGGAACAAAATAAATATGCAACAAACAGTTCTAAAAGAGTATATAGTAGCCTTGTGTTTGACAAAGGTACAATTCACTATTTGGTAAAAATTAGGAAACTGGAAAGCATTTTGACAGGAACCAGATAGAGACCAACATCTTACACTATTTACCAAGATAAGATCAAAGTGGATTCATGACTTAGACATAAAAGGAGATATAAACAAACGAGAAAAATTGGGAAAATATTACCTATCAGATTTATGGACAGGAGAAGAATTTATGAATAAACAAGAAATATAAAGTATTGTGAAATGTAAAATAGATAATTTTGAATACATTAAATGGAAATGTTTTTGTACAAATAAAACTAATGTAGCCAAGATTAAAAGGAAAGCAATAAGTTAGGAAAAAAATTTTATAGATAGTTTCCCAGATAAAGATCTCATTTCTAAAATATAGAAAGAACTTTGTCAATTATATAAGAATATGAGCCATTCCCCAATTGATAAATGGTGAAAAAGATATGAACAGACAGTTTTTGGATGAAGAAATCAAAGCTATATATAACTATTTGAAAAATTACTCTACATTGTTAATGATTAGAGAAATGCAAATCAAACCAGCTCTAAGATATCGTCTCATACCTATCAAATTGGCTAAAATGATAAATAATGAAAGGGCAAAATGACAGATGTTGGAGGGGATGTGGAATCATTTTAGAGAGCTATCTGGAATTACACTCAAAAAGTTATAAAACTGTGTATAACTTTTGACCCAGGAAATGCCACTGTTTGTTTTATTTCTTAAAGTCATTAAGGAAAAAGGAAAAGAAATTATATGTACTAAGTGGTGGCAAAGAACTGGAAACTAAAGGGGGCTGTGTCATCAATTGGGAATGATTGAACAAATTGTGGTATATGTTTCTAATGGAATGTTATTATGTCATAGGAAATGACAAACAAGATAATTACAAAAAACCTGGAAAGACATATGTAGTGATGCAGAGTGAAGTGAACAGGAGGATGTTGTACCCAGTATCAACAATAATATATGATTATCAACTGTGAATGACAACTATCATCAACAAAGCAAGAATCTAGGACAATTCTAAGAGACTCATGACATTAAAAGGATATCCACTGCCATAGACAGAATAGAGTCCGAATGCAAATGAAACATACCATTCTTCACTTTGTTTCCTTCATTAATTTTTCTCTAGTGTAAGCAATATTTGTTCCACAACATGATGAACAGGGAAATATGTATCATATAATATATATATATATACACCCTCTAAAAAAAAAATAAAGGCTTGCAAGCAAAAATAGCTCGTCTAGCATTTCGGTTCAAATACATTGTGCCTACTAAACATAATAAAACAAACAAACACTTACAATGTGCTGCACACTATGTTAGGTGCTGGGGCTACAGATAAATAAAAGTTCCTGCTCTGAAAAAGTTTACAATCTTTTTTTTTCTTTTTTTTTTTTCTAAAAAGTTTACAATCTAATTGAAAAAAGAAGCTGAAAAGGGCTGGCAGGAAGCTCTAAGAGGAACTTGCTTGTGAGGGCATGTTCAGGGGCATCAAAGCCAAGTAGAGCAGGTGATGGAAAATGGAGTTATTATACTCAGCATAACTAAATATAATGTAAAGGGGGTGGGGATAGATTTTTAATGAAATAGAGGACTTCCAAGCATTCCTAATGGAAAGGCCAGAAGTGAGCAGACTATTTGAAATACAAACATAGAAGTTAAAAGAAATAAAGGTAAGACTATATGAACATAAAGGAAGGGGTAGGCAGGACAGACATATCATGAATGGCACTTTCATTTGAACTAGACAAAAGAAAATGAGGGTACACACTGAATGTACCAAATAAGAACATTCATCTTGGGGGCTCACCTAGCTGAACTCCTTCATTTTATAGGTGAGGAGACTATTTCAGAGAGCTTAACTGACCTGTTCGGTCATACAACCAATAAACATCAAAAGCAGTGTTTGAACCTATATATTATATGACTCCAACTCCAAAATGCAACCTACTATAGCATGCTTGGGTTGTGGGGAAATGTTTTCATGTAGGGAGACTAGTTAGAAGGCATTTGGTATAGTTTTGTTGAAAGATAATAAAGGCCTAAGCTATAAAGTTGATGACTGTGGTAGCAGACAGGGTTATGAGAGGAATATTGTGGAAGCAGAATCTAAAGGACTTTGAATGCATTTATTAAGCAAAAAGAGGGAGGAGTCCAAGATAACCAAGATTTCAATGAGAGAGGGGTAGGGAACATTGCTATTACTCAGAAATAGGGACTGTTGGATTTGATTTTGAGGGAAATGATTAAATTTGCTTTAAGACTTGTTCCTGGATTGGGAAACTTGATATTTTTCAGATAAACAGCCATAAAGGGACCTTGCCAAGGAACCACTCCACATTCAATTCAATCAAATTCATTTAAAGATAAACATCAGCCAAAAGAAGGAAG
Source organism: Gracilinanus agilis (assembly GCF_016433145.1). NCBI lineage: Eukaryota > Metazoa > Chordata > Mammalia > Didelphimorphia > Didelphidae > Gracilinanus > Gracilinanus agilis. Next base: position 421,044,991 of record NC_058131.1, on the reverse strand, counting down.
GAAGGAAGGAAGGAAGGAAGGAAGGAAGGAAGGAAGGAAGAAATCTACCTCAAGAGGGAAACAATAAAAGGCAAGGAGAAGAGAGAGGAAGGGTTAAGATACAAACTCAGATATTGGAGGGTAAAGTGTGAAGGGGAGATAGAAGGAAAAGAAAGTAAAAACAGAAAATCCAGGGAGGAGCAAGAAGAAAAGAGAGAATATGGAGTAGGAATAGATCAAATTATAGATCACTAGTGTTAAGCTATCTTTTTTTTACTATGTTATTTGTAAAAAGGGAGAAGAGAAGGAAATGAATGGGATAACATCTGTGTCTTTCTTATAAGTGAAATGCTAAGTACCTAGATAGATGTTCCTACTTTCCCTTCCTTTTAAAACACACCCCCTTCTCTAAAAACAAAAACCTTGGCCTTTCACTTTTCAAGGGCCTTGAGGGGTAGAGTAATTCACATCCATCAAATCTTGTAATCTACAACCCAGTGATTCACTCATCTTTTTTTTTTTTTTTACAACCCTTGCTTTCCATCTTGGAATCCACCCCTTTCATAATATGATGACATACTTTGAAGTTAACATTCTATTTTATTTAATAGATCAATAGTCAATCCTTATAAGATCACTTACGTCTCTTTGATAGTTTTGATTTCTTTATCTGAAAACTGCCTATTCATGTTCCTTGACCATTTATCAATTGGGGAATGGCTTAATTTTTGTACAATTGAGCTCATTATAAATTTGAGAAATTAGATCTTTGTCAGAGGTTTTGTTATAAAGATTTTTTTCCCAATTTGTTGCTTCCCTTCTAATTTTATTTGCATTGGTTTTATTTGTATAACCCCTTTTTAATTTAATGTAATCAAAATTATTCATTTTGCATTTTGTAATATTCTCTATCTCTTGCTTGGTCTTCAATTCTTTCCTTTCCCATAGATCTGAAGGTATACTATCCTATGTTTACTTAATTTACCTCTTTATATTTATGAATATAAATATACATATATAAGTCATTTACCCATTCCGAATTTATCTTGGTATAGATGTTGATCTAAACCATATTGTTTAGATCTCTCCCATATTGTTTTCCAACTTTCCCAGCAGTTTTTGTCAAATACTGAGTTCTCGTCCCAAAAACTAGGATCTTTGAATTTATCGTACACTATCTTTCTGAAGTAATTTACCCCAAGTCCATGCTATTGATCCACCCTTCTGTCTCTTAGCCAGGACCATATTGTTTTGATGATCACTGCTTTATAGTACAGTTTAAGACCTGGGGTACTGCTGGGCCTCCATCCTTCATCTTTTTTTCATTAGTTCCCTTGATATTCTTGATCTCTTGTTCTTCCAAATGAACTTTGTTATAATTTTTTCTAATTCTATAAAAAAGTTTCTCAGTAGTTTGATAGGTATTGCACTCATGTCTCTTTAACCACTCCCTTCAAAGAGCTTATCCCCCTCAAAGAGACTTTCTCCCTCTGATTAATGCTCTAATCCCTTCATTAAAAGGAGGAAAAGGTACTCCCCTTGTTCAATTGTATCCAAACTCTTCATAACCTATTGGGTTTTCTTGAGAAAGATGCTGGAGTGGTTTGCCATTTCCTTTTACAGTTCATTTTATAGTAAGGAAACTGGGGCAGTCAGGGTTAAGTGACCTTCCCAGGGTCACACAGCTAGTAAGTGTTGGAGACCTGGAACTGAATTCAGGTATTCTTTTACTTCAGACCTGGTGCTCTATCCACTATACCACCTAACTACCCTTAGTTAAATCATAAATCTAACCCCCTCAGGGGAAGTGGGTAGATAATAACCTTAACTGGACTGGAAATGTTTCTTATTCTAAGTTTGTTACCACCTTTATCAATGTTCTAGGACCTTAAGTTCCTTCCTTCCTTCCTTCCTCCCTTCCTTCATCTTTTCCTTCCTCCCTTTTCTAAAAAAACTAGGGGTAGGCCTGAGAGAAAGAACTTTAGTGGAAGGTATTATTTTCTGAAAAATTGAGTTAAGTACTATCAAAGTTTCCTTATTTCAGGTAAGTCTGGAAAGAACTTTAGACTGGAGAAATATTTATTTCTTAATATTTCCAGGTGAACTAAAAAAAGATTTAAAAATATGATTTCATGCATGTCTTCTCAATAAATATTCCTTTGTAAAAATTAATTGATATTAATTGGTTAATTGATGTTGATGAGATATTAAGTGACAAATTATTTTGAAAAGCAAACCAGTGGGGCCTATTGTGAGAGTTGGGAGAGTAAACCTAGAATCTGTGTTATATCTAAATGGGGATAATGATACCTATAGTATCTAACCCACAGGGTTGTTATGAGGCTCAAATAAGATGATTGCATTGTCTTAAAAAGCTATAATACCTGTCAAATTCTCAGCCCTGCCCACAACCAGACATTACATTGGGACCATGAAGTTTCTTTTCTTTTAAAAAAATAAATATTCATATTTATTTATATATTTTATTTTTTTATTAAATTTTATTTTTCAATTACATGTAGAAAAAATTTTTGACAACTGTTTCTGACATTTTTGTGATTCTGTTCTCTCATTCTCCCTTCCTTTTCTCCTTCCCCAAGGAAGAAAGAATAGTCTGATATAAGTTATACTAGTGCTGGGCTATGAGGTTTCTAGGGAGTAAAGGGCATTTCTCAAACTAAAAATAAAATAACTCTGGAATTAGAATTATAGACCGTGACTAGTCTTATACCAAAGAAATCATAAAAAAAAGGAGAAAGGACCTTCTTGTTCAAAAAGTGATTACTCTGTTCTTGAAATGCTCTGTACAGAGTGAGGCCAGTCAGTGTTTCTAGAGCCTCATCTTGAGGCTCTATTTGAGGGTTGCACAGATATCCATTGGCACCATTGTACAGTCAAGGAAGGATGATACTATTATGATTTTATAAGCCCACGTCCATCTGTGAAGAAGACCAATTGTTCATCTGTCATCCAAAGATTGAGTCCAATACTTTTAGGAATCATATATTTAGAACTGGAAATGACCTCAGAGGCCATCTAGCTAACTTGGTTCATTTTATAGGACTAGGTTAAGGGAGATTAATTGACTTGTTCAAGATCATATAGATTGTAAGCATCAAATACAGGATTTGGACCCAGGAGTCATCTGACCCTCTTGCATTTTCCTTTCTACCACTTGGACTCATAGACATCTAGAACTACTTCAGGGTAATAAAGGTAAAGGTAGATCTGCAAAAGGGTTTATCCTTTTGTGTGCTGCCATCTCAGGTGAGTGGTAACCTGAGGCTTATGCTGTGTGGGACCTGTGGGGAGAGGGAGGCATTAGCAAGAAGCCTAAAGGCCTGAGGGCAAAGAATTATATTTTCTTTTAATGTTATTGCTTTTTTGCTTCTCTTATTCCAGATTGCTTTACAGTTCTATATATTTGCATCCCCATCAATTTCCCTTTTCTTTTCTTTCGTGAGACTTGATATCATTCATATTTGTCTATTCTGCCAATTATTTCTGCTAGTCAGGGCTCAATTCTACTTCACAAATCTTAATTCTCTTTTAAACCATTCAGAAATATCTCCATCACTTGGGTGTCCACAGGGTCCTTTGCCTTATCAGGTGTTTGTGTTCCTTTGTCATGCAATACTTATTCATAGAGATCTGAACTCTTTTACTTGATTTGGAGGACATATTCTCTTTTATTATTAATTTCCTCCTTGTTGGTTCATCTCTTTATTTTCAAGATCTTCATTCTTTCTCACTTTTTAGTTTTTCTTATAATCCTCTATCATTCTCTTTCTGACTGTTTTCCTTTAAGTGTGGTTTCCTTGGGGGTTGGACCTCCAAGTTATCACAGCTTCCTATACTGGGTAATTCATGCTTCTTTAGCCTCGGTCTCTGTCTGACTTCAGTTCTGCAGGGACAGAGCTGGCGTATATGGGTGCTGGGCACTTTATATCAGGCTTAGTAGAGTGTCAAATAGCTTCATACACACGTGTCCTATGCAGTTCCCTCTGTTTCTCAGTTCTCTGACCAAGCACATGTCTTTTGAATTTCCATGGCAAGTAGGGGCAAGGTATAGAGTTCAATTCTGTGGCAAGCTCAAGGTTAACTTGTAGGGTCCTGATGATGAAAAGTGGTGAGCAAGGAGGAGGGGGCACTAAACATTTTATAGTTGTAAGAATGAAAAATTAGGCTTGACTCAAGATGAGAGTTATAAAACTGAGATTGTAGTCTCTGTTTATAAATTATTAGCCTTTAAGTAAAAAATGACTGTTAGTTTTTATTTGCAACAAGATAGAGATATTGAAAGTGGGAAATGTAGGAAGGAGACAGAGCCTTGTCTAGCCTACCAGCCTAAGTGCTGATCTGGTGAAGTCAGGCTCAGCCCCCTACAAGGGCTCTGTCAAGTTCCAATCTTCAAGTGGAAGTCCCAGTGGCATCTTCAGCCAGAAATCCACCAACAAAACCTCTTCCTTCAGCCCTAGTCACTCAGCCAGCATGCCTCTCCAGTGCAGAATGCTCCAGCCCAGGAGAAGTCCAGGAAAAAGTAACTGCCTCCAAGAGTCTCTTTGGCTTGGCTCACCAAGGCAGAGTAAATGAATCAGTCCCTGGGCTTGGCCTTTTATCCCTCTTTTTCCATGTCACTTCCTGTCTCTCCCCCTCTTTACAGGAATCAATTACAATCTTTCAATTTGCCTAGCACAGGGAGGGAGAGGCAAGAGGGAGGTACAGTGCTTGTGGCCTTTGGAAGTGTGAGCTAGTAAGTGACTTGTGAACTCTCCTACCTAGTGATCTACCAAGTGCTAAGTAGGTGCACTTCAAGTTCTTGATTTGATTAACTTAAAACAGACAAAGGGAGAGTTAATTCTATCTTCACATAGTTTAGGGATAGATAATATGGATTATTAACTTTCTCTGTTTTTAGTTCATCAGATTTATCCTTGTTTGGGTTCTTAGTGTCCTGGATTGTGGAGATAACTGAAATTGCTTTATTGTGTCTGCATAAGCCCTTTTTTTGGAAAGGTTTGAGAGGTTTTGAAGATTGAGGAAAATAATTAGTTTTCCATCTTGTTGGTCATCTGGGTAACCAGAAAAGCAAGAAATCTTTAATGGACTTCTTGTACTTTGGAATTTGTCCTCTGGAAAAGAGGAAAGGATACAGAATCCCAAGATTTATAAAGTCTGTCATTTTCCAAAGATTTCCACAGATCTCTTTAGCAATTCTATCTATGCTTAAAACAGAAAGTTTCTGTTGTTCCCAGTTGGTATAAGATGCCAAAACAGGAAACAATACAAATAGGACTATCACAGCAAAGAAGGCACAAATCTAGACCTCAAATGTGTCCAGGTGAACCTCACAAAAAAGGAGATTTTAAAGTTTTTAAAAGAGATTAATCCCCCCCCCCCCATCTAAATGATATGAAACCTTGAGAGCTTTTTTAAAGCATGTTTTTTCATCTTCCTAGGAAGTCTGGTATTATGACTTCATAGATGATGATGACACAGCCATGGTTTGTTAGATGTATGTAAAGGCTCAATACTGTTCTTGATATAGAAGACCTTGAACAACTTTATGTCTTTCCAGTTTCCAACTAGAACTTTATTTTTTAATTTTTAAAAAATTTTTTCTCAATTGCATGTCAACAAAATTTTTTTAGCATTTGTTTTTTTAAATATGTTGAGTTCCAAATTCTTTCCATTCCTCCTCCCACCCCAAGAAGGCAAACAATTTCATATAGATTATTATACATGTGTTGTCATATAAAACATTTCCATATTAGCCATGTTGCAAAAAGAAAACAGATGAAAAAAACAAAAATAATGTAGAAAGTAAAAAGAACATGTTTTAATCTGCATTCAAACTCCATTAGTTCTTTCTCTGGAGGTGGATAGCATTTTTTTTTTTAACCCTTGTACTTTGGTGTATTGTCTCATAGGTGGAAGAGTGGTAAGGGTGGGCAATGGGGGTCAAGTGACTTGCCCAGGGTCACACAGCTGGGAAGTGGCTGAGGCCGGGTTTGAACCTAGGACCTCCCGTCTCTAGGCCTGACTCTCACTCCACTGAGCTACCCAGCTGCCCCCTGGATAGCATTTTTTAAAAGGCCTTTGGAATTGTTTTGGATCACTGTATTGCTGAAAATAGCTAAAAGTCATTCATAGTTGATCATTATACAATATTTCTGTCTAACTGGAACTTAAGAACCTGCTTAATTGTTTACAGGAACAGTGTCTTTATGAAGACAATTTCTGTGATTTTTACCACCAAACAATTGGGGAGTGGGGATTTCCCCTTTTCCACCTCAGTTCCTCTCAGGAGAACTGACCTGTAAATTACTGTCAAGGGAATACACATTATGGACTTCATTCCAACTATCCCTAAATAATACAGTTATGAGACTTTGGGTGACAAGACTGTTCTGAATGATAGGAAGAGTATGAAGGTCAGTTTAAACAGCTTCAAGGATTTTGAGTTTGACTTTAATGTCAAGAGTGTGAGCTAGCACTGAGTTGTTTAGAGAATGGCATTGGGCATGATGAAAGATCTTGCCTGGTAGGAACCAAACCACTGAGAAACAGATCACATGTGGTTTATGACAAACAGAGGTTGGCAAAAAAATTCCTGACTTTAATGAACATCAAAAGTAAGAAAGAGGACATTTCTGTATGCAAAATAGAACAGAGACTACGTGAAACCACAAATCTCTATTATGTACAGTTTGCTTTTTAAGAAAAAGCATGTGGACCAAGTATACTCTGGGCCCCTTCTATTAGGACCAGGCTTGCTACCTATCTTCTCTAGGATCTGGGATGCCCTGAGGGGTTAGAGTTATTCTATTCTTTACTACCATCAGCTTAAGCCCTCACCTGTTAGGGGTCATAGATTATCACCACTGCTTGAATTAGCCACTTAACATCAACCTCTAGAGTCTAGACTCATACTCTCCCCTTTACTACTTCAGTCTCTGGAGGAACAGATTTAACACAATGGTTCTACCAAATTTACGTCCAAAGAAGGTATTATTGCTGGATGGATACTTAAACTTTTGCTGGAATGGGCCCAAAAAGGTCTTTCCTGAAGATAGCTCCTTGCTCCTTCAGGTATCAATGCTGGTCTCTGGCTGCCATACCTGTTCTGGAACCCAGGCTCTAAAGGAGTGCCTTCATGATCTTTCGGACTCACTAAATTGTAAGGATCCATTCCTTTCATTTAAAATAGAAAAGGGAGGAGGAAATTGGGTGGCTCAGCCTCATTTCTTAGGGGCCTTATGGATTCAGAATGGGAGAGAACCCTAAGATTTCTCCCCTTAGAAATAAAAAAACTGGGAAAAATTTTTATAGCAAATTTCTCTGATAAAGGTTTAAATTCTCAAATTTATAGAGAACTAAGTCAAATTTATAAGACTGTGTCAAGTCATTCCCCAGCTGACAAATGGTCAAAGCCTATGGAGGAGTAATTCTCAGATGAAGAAATCAAAACTCACAATAATCATATGAAAAAATGCTACAAATCACTCTTGATTAGAGAAATGTACATTAAAAGAACTCTGAGGTACCATCTCACACTTATCATATTGGTCAATATGACAGTAAAAGAAAGTGATAAATGTTGGGGGAAATGTGGCAAAATTGGGACACTAATGCATTATTGGTAGAGTTGTGACCTGATCCAGTTATTCTGGAGGACAATTTGAAACTGTGCCCAAAAGGCTATATAAAATTGTGCATGCCCTTTGATCCTATAATACCAAGAATGGGTCTCTATACCAAAGAGATTATAAAAAAGGTGAAAGGACCTACTTGTTGAAAAGATAATACTGGATATAGTGAGATCACTAAGTGCAAACACTTAGATCTGACCAGGAACACAGAACCAGAAAGGTGAAAGGACCTACTTGTACAAAAATATTTATAGCAGCCCTTTTTATAGTGGCAAAGAATTGGAAATTGAGGGGATGTCATCAAATGAGGAATGGCTGAACGAATTGTGGTATATGATGGTGATGGAATACTATCGTGCTGTAAAGAATGATGAGCAGGATGATTTCAGAAAAAACTGGGAAAAACCTATATGAACTAATGTAGAGTGAAATAAGAACCAGAAGAACATTGCATGCAGTAACAGCAATATTGTATGATAATCAACTGTGAAAGACTTGGCTACTCTTAGCAATACAATGATCCATGACAATTCTGAAGGACTTATGTCAAAGAATGCTGTTTACCTCTAGAAAAAGAAATGGAGTCAGAATGCAGATCAAAGCATAATATTTTTCACATTAGTTTATTTATGGTTTTAGTTTTATATGAGTATTCTCTTATAACAATAACCAATATGGAAGTTTTGCATGATAATACATGTAAAACCCAGATCAAACTTTCCATTTCTGAGAGAGAGGAGGGAAGGGAAGGAGAGAGACAATTTGGACCTTTTAATTTCAGAAAATGTATGTTGAAAATTGTTATTACATATAATTGGGAAAATAAAATATCTTTGAATAATGAATTTAATAAAAAGGTCTTATAGCATGGTTGCTGACCAGTCACAATGAATGAAGAAGTCACTGCATGAAGACAAATGAACAAATGAGGCAAAAGAGGCAGTAATTGAAGCTGATGACCCTTTTTGAATGCTTCTTAAGTGAGAGCCTCTCCTTCATCCCAGGGTTAGCCAATAGGAGTCAGTTATAAAATATCTATGAATACTCCACAGTCTTTCTAAGACATTTTTTTTACTTGTCATCATGATTCTCCCATGTGGAGAGGTTGCATTAGCCAAGCAAGTTGATGGGATCTGTACCATCTGTCAGATTCTCATTACATGTATAATCTCAACATACCATGTATATGTATATCATACATATATGTAAATATTATATAATACAATACATTTTTCTTTTGTATTTATAAGTTTTTCATTTTTAGAAAAATTTTCCATGGTTACATAATTCGTGTTTTTACTTTACCCTTCACCCCCTCAACCCCTCCCCCCCATAGCTAACTCGCATTTCCACTGGTTTTAACATGTGTGGTCAGTCAAGACTTATATAATACAATAAATTTAACGTACAACTTAAAAAAAAAATCCTTACCTTAGAATCAGTACTAAGTATTGGTTCCAAGTCAGAAGAGTAGTAAGGGCTAGGCAATTTGGGTTAAGTGGCTTGCCCAGGATCATACAGGTAGAAGACCAGATTTGAATGCAGAATATCCCATCTCTAGGCCTCACTTTCTATCCACTAAGCTACCTAGCTGCCCCAATATATTACTTTCAAAGCTATACTTTTTTTTTTCTGTTCTTCCTTCTGTTATCTGGGCATTTTTGAAAATGCCTTTCTGACCTACTTTTCTTTTCTTCTTAGGTAACACTATCGCGAACTCCCCTCCCCTCTCCATACTCCACACTGCTCCCCCATAAAAAAGGACAAAAAATAAAAACACAATACTTAAGCATAGTAAAGTAAAAAAAATTCCGATATTTGCCATGTTTTTAAAAGTTTCTTAACTCAGAGCTAGAACACTTCTTTATGGTTACAGAGTCCTCCTTTGTTAGATAGTAGCAACATTCATTTTCACATATCCCAGAAAGACCATATAATTTTTGGGAAAAGCTATTTTGTGACAAAATTATTAGCAAACAGCAATATAATCTTGGGTTCCTAAGAACTCTGTTTTGTGCTAAAGTGACTGACAACATTTGTAAGGGAAGCTCTAAGCTATTTTGCCAGTTTCCAGTTTTTGGAAACCCTCCTGACAGTATTTAATAGTGGCAATCCATTTTATATTAATAATGTCCATATTATGAGTGTGTATGATCTAATGGATAGCTCCTGTAACAATGACTGAGCATGAAAAGAAACTTTCCTCCAAAGAGTTGATATTTTCCAAGATATATTCTGTTAGAGTAAAAGGAGAAGCATCAGCAACCTGAATACGAGATGCATGTGAAACAGGATATATGTGTGTGTGTTGGGGTGGGTAGTAAAGAAATCCCTCCCAGGTGGAAGCAGTCGGGGAGTCTGCTTTTGGAAGGGTATGATAACTTGGAGCATGTACAGACACTCTGTGGCCGGTTCTGTTTTGTTCATCACATGACCATCAACTATTGATTGGTTTCTTAGTTGGAAAAGGGGTGCATTTGAAGGGCTTGGTTAGCCAGTGCTATTGGTCTGGCCATTTGTGGTGAGAGAGCTACCAGTTGGCTATGCCCCATTTGAAAGTAAACTTGGTGGGGAAATAATATGTAGAAACTATCTCCTAAAGGAGGTCTGATCCTCCTTTCTTGAGGGACAAAAGGGGTACTCCAAAGAATTTACATTCTATTGATGAAGACAACATGGACATGTAAAGGCATGTACAAAATAGATAAAAGGTGATTTTGTGGGAAGGGGTCCTTAGCAACTAGAGTGATTAAGAAAGACCTCTTTATCTTCTGTCTTGGAATTAATATTGTGCAGTAGTTCCAAAGCGGAAGAGAAGTAAGGGCTAGGTAATGGGGGTTAAGTGACTCTCCTAGGCATATACTTCTAGGAAATGGCTGAGGACAGACCTGAACCCAGGATTCGAGGCTGGGCCACTTAGCTACCTCTAGACTGTAATTCTTGAGTAGAGTCTAATGGAGGAAACATAAACAAACAAACACATATATATATATATATATATATAAAATAGACCTAAGGTAACCTTGGAGGGACAGGAAAATGTGTGACCAAGAAAAGCTGCCTGAATGAGATTGTGCTTAAGGCAAAATGAAACCAAGCTGGAAAGACTTTGGAGTATTAGCCTGGAAACAGATTGTATATCTGTTTTCCAAGACCCAGGCTTGCTAATAATGGAGAAGCTTAGCTACTGGTCAGTCACGCAGTCACTAAGCATTTATTAATCATTTACTATGTGCCAGATACTATACTAAGCACACCAGGGTCATCTGAAAGTCACTATTAGCTTAAGGTGGATACCTCAAGGAGTCTCTATTCCTTGTGTCCTTTGAAGAACAGGTGTAAGCCGACCACATCAAAGGATATGCATAACCTCTGAAAAGACCCCCCAAAAAAGCTGATTCACATTGAAAATGAACATTTGTGCTCAGTGGATCAAGAGCCAGGCCTAGAGATGAGAGGTCCTGGGTTTAAATCTGGCCTCAGATGCTTCCTAGTTGTTTGACACTGGGCTAATCACTTAAACTCCAATTGCCTAGCCCTTACCTGTCTTCTGCCATAAAACAAGGTACAGTATCAATTCTAAGATAGGGGTAAGGGTTTTTTAAAAATAAAAAATTAATTTAAAAATTTTTTTGGTATCTATGAAAGTTTCATGTTCTATTTATTTTATTTTGAGATTTGGGTGATGCATATAGATTATAGGAGATAAAGGTGAGAGCATGGCTTGAGAAAGAATGTGTAGATAGGAGACAGGAAAAATACTAAGTGATACAACTGATTTTCAGTTGATAACAGTACTTGATTAGTTCTAGTCATAAAAATCTTTTCAAGACTCAAGTCTAGGGGGTTTAAGGCAGCTGACCTACAGAGCATTATAGCTTTATCAGGCAGTGAGTGTTCTTTTTATGAAGTTCACAACTAACTTGTCATTGTGATCAATATTTTTAGAATACACATTTACAGTCTGGTTATGTACCTTCATAGTGCACATGTATAGGTAAAACACTTGTGGGAACCACAGGTAATAGCCAAGCTTCCTTACAGTTAGTCCAGTTAGTGATGGTGAACCTTTTAGAGATCAAGTGCCTAAACTCCAGCCCTCACACCATATGTGAGCTCCCCTGCCTTATCCTAAACAGGGGAAGGAGGAAGTGCTCCCATTGGGCTGCTGTGCAGAGGGTGGGTCATGTGAGAAATGCCCTCAGGCAAGGTGGAGAGGGGAAAGGGAGCAGCTCCCTCCAGCACGAGTGCCATAGGTTCACCAACATAGGCCTAGGTACTGCTTTGATCTTTATCTTGCCTATAGGAATGTCATCATCCTGCAAGATCAACTCTGTCTTGGGTATTTATACCTACCTCATCAGTACCCTCTACCTCTGGGGTTCCTCTGAATGGATGATGGAGAACATTCAATCAGGAGGGCTCTCAGACCAGATATCTCTACATTCGCTTTCTCTTTCCATCCCCTTCCCCCTTTCAATCTACTTTTGTACATTGTCTTCTCCTATTAGATTGTAAGCTCCGTCAGGCCAACATCTCTATCTTATTCGTATCCTCAACACTTTTAGTATAGTTTATTGTTTATTGACTGAATGACTATCTAGAAACAAATCTTCAACATTTTTTTTAAGGAGGATGATAAGGGATTTAGGAGAGTGAGGATTTTGTAGTTAGTGTCTATAGGAGTCAAATAATTCCTCTTTTCTATTGTCGGTCAGATAGATGATACTTTCCAGTTTGGGTGTGAGGATGTATTAATTAAAGAGCATATCTCAGGCTGATTTCTAAGTTGTTATCAAACCTTCCTACATAATCATGTTAAAAGGGTCAGTGAGGACCCTATTATTATTTTTTTTTGCTTAGGTTATTTGTTTTAATCAGCAAATAATGGTCCACAGGGTTTATTTATTCTTAGGAAAAATGAGTTTCTTCAGGGTTCACCAAAAATGTAAGATCCTGTAAATGTTTCTCAAGGGTTGTTCTGGGTTCTTAAACTCTATATATGTATAGAGCAATGATGGTAAACCTTTTAGAGATGGGGTGCTGGGCACTGCTCCCCCCAATCCAAGTCCAAACACCCACACACACACAAAGTGCTGGGCATGCCCCCGCTTACCCCACATGGGGGGGAGGAAGAGCTCCCATTGGGCTGCTGGGTGGAGAGGTGGGTGAAGTGAGGAATGTCCTTGGTGAGTGTAGAGAGGGGGAGGGGAGTGGCCTGAGCACTTCTCTCCCCTCAAGCTCTGCCATCTGTGAGCCACCCACCTTAGCCCTGTGTGCTCCCATTGGGCTGCTGGGCAGAGGGGCGAATGATGTGAAAAAATGTCATCAGACATGGTAGGGAGGGGGAGGGGAGCAGCTCTGCCAGAGGCCCTCTGCCTTTCTAGTAACAAACTCTGGGGTGGCCAAGTGCCCACAGAGAGTGCTCTGTGGGCCATAGGTTCAACATTACTGATATAGAGTGCATGTGTGTGTTTGTGTATATCTATCTACCTATCTATCTACCTACTTATCTACTAATTCTCTCTATTTCTGTCTCTCTCTGTTTCTGACTCTATCTCTCCATCTTCCTCTGTCTCTCTCCTTTTCTCTCTCTGTCTCTGCCTGTCTCTGTCTCTGTCTCTGTCTTTTTCCCTCTCTATCCAATTTCTATTCTCTCTGACTCATCTATCTATCTGTCTATCTATCTATCTATCTATCTATCTATCTATCTATCTATCTATCATCTATCACATGGATGAAAGACACAGGAACATGTGTAAGAAACAGCAAGAAAGCCAGTTTGCTTGAACTTTGGTGTTCATGAATGAGATTTAATGCATAACAAAGATGAAAATGTAGGTTGGCACTAGGTTGTAAAGAGTTTGAAATTCCAAATGGAGAATTTTGTATTTGATCCTAGAAAGTAACAAGGAGCCACTGGAGTTTATTGAGCAGGAGTGACATGGTCCTATGTGCGCTCTAGGAATATCACTTTGGTAGCTCTATGGAGGATGAACTGGGAATGTTAGAGACTTGAGTTAGGTAGGCCAATTAGGACACTGTTATAATACTCCAGGTGAGAGGTGATGAAGGCATGAAGTAGGGTGGTGACAGGGTGAATATAGTCAAGGGGGGATGCTGAATGTTAGAGATGTTGTGAGCACACACAGTCTAGGCATCCTCAGTCCTCATCAGCTTTATTTTTATATTGATTTTATATTCATTTAGTAGTAGGTTTTTTTTTAACAAGTTGATGATTAGATGGCCAGATGACTCTAATTTTTTGCTACCTGCTCTCAGATATAGCCAGATCATAAAGCCACAATTACTTCCTCTTGTCCATACCCTTGTAAAGCCTGACAGCCAACACTGTACCTCTACTGTGACACTGAGTGTTGTTTAGTCATTTCAGTCTTATCTGACTCGTTGAACTCCATTTGAAGTTTTATAGACACAGGTGCCAGAATGATTTGCCATTCCTTCTCCAGCTCAGATGACAGATGAGGAAATTGAGGCAAACAGGATTAAGTCACTTGCTTAGGGTCACACAACTAGTGTCTGAAGTCTGATTTGAACTCAGATCTTCCTGTCTCTAGGTCCAGTGCTCTATCCACTGCACCACCTAGCTGCCCGTGTCACTGAGTACCAATTCAGTAAAAACCCTGTAAGGGCTTGTTTGGCTGATGAGGCAGGTGATTCAGGATCACAGAGAATTTTGGAAATTAAAGGCAATGAAGTTGTTAATCAATGACATGTTTGTCTTTTCTCTCCTGGTCTGTGTCACTTTCCTTCATGGTTTTATGGCTAAAATGGAGCATGTCATTATTCATATCTAAATAATTTTCACCATTCCCAGCCATGTAAAATTCCAGGAGAGAAGATTCCAATAAGGTGACCAGAAAGAAGACTGACATAAGTTGTATTTTTGGTTTGAGTTTGTGTAGGTGGTAGCTGAAATAGTCTTTCTTCACATTTGGAATATTCTTTAAAGCCACAGTGGTCAAAAGCGATTGTCACTGTGATTTTCTTTAAAAAATATCTTCTTTAGTAGGTGAGGTATGACTCCATGTGGTTTCCACATCTTCTTTTTAAATTTTTTAAACCCTTAACTTCTGTGCATTGGCTCCTAGGTGGAAGAGTGGTAAGGGTGGGCAATGGGGGTCAAATGACTTGCCCAGGGTCACACAGCTGGGAAGTGTCTGAGGCCAGATTTGAACCTAGGACCTCCTGTCTCTAGGCCTGACTTTCAATCCACTGAGCTACCCAGCTGCTCCCATTTCTACATCTTCTTGAGTTGAATGGCACTTGTTTTTAAACTTATATTTATTTTTTTTTCAGTTACACATAGAAATAATTTTTGACACAATAAGGAACAATATGGTTCAGTTTGACTGAATCATAGAGAATATGAAAGGGATAATGTTTAAGAATGGGGAAAGGTAGATAGGATCCACGTTGTAAAAGACTTCAGATGCTGAATATTTGATCCTAGAGGTAATAGGACCTCCTAGAGTTTATGGAGAAGGAAAGTGACATGCTAGAATGGACCTGCACTTCAAGAGAATCACTCCAGTAGCTGTGTGTGTGAGATGAATTGGAGTGGGGTGAAAGTTGTGGCAGGGAGGTTAATGAGATAGAGAGAAACGATAAGTGATAAGTGCCTGAAGAAGTGGTGACTATGTGGCTGGAAAAAAAGAAACAGATGTGATTGATTTTGTAGAAGTGGAAATAGCAAGATTTGAAAGGAGATGTGGTAAGGATAAGACTGAAAAATTGAGTCAGATGAGGAAAGACTGGCCACTGGAAGGCCATTTCTTTTTTTTTTTTTTTAAATTTTATTTTAATAACAAATTTCCACTTAAGTTTTCCAAAGTTATATGATTCATTTGTCTCCCTTCTTTCCCTCCCCCCTCCCAGAGTTGACAAGCAATTCAGTCTGGTTGTCTGAGTGTTCTCTATCACTGTGAGGTAGGCAGTGCTCATTATGCTCATCTTAAACATGAGGGGACTGGGGGCAGCTGGGTAGCTCAGTGAAGTGAGAGTCAAGCCTAGAGACAGGAGGAGGTCCTAGGTTCAAACCCGGCCTCAGCCACTTCCCAGCTGTGTGACCCTGGGCAGGTCACTTGACCCCCATTGCCCACCCTTACCAATCTTCCACCTATGAGACAATACACCGAAAGTACAAGGGTTTAAAAAAACAAAAAACAAAAAAACAACAACAAAAAAAACATGAGGGGACTGAAACTCAAAAATGTGTAGGACTAGGAGGTAGCTGGGTAGCTCAGTGGATGGAAAGCCAGGACTAGAGATGGGAGAACCTGGGTTCAAATTTGAACTCAAACACTTCCCAGCTGTGTGACCCTGGGCAAGTCATTGAACCCCGTTGCCTAGCCCTTACTGCTTCTTTGCCCTCGAACCAATACACAGTATTGATTCTAAGAGAGAAGGTGAGGGTTTAAAAAAATGTGAACGATTATCTTAGAGCTTAGAAATATCAGTAAGGTCTTGAAATGAATGTTTTGTTTTTTTTTAAACTATTTATGTCATGCTGCTTCTTTCAGGGATATATTTCACATCCTCCCCACATCTTATTAGTGAGACTTCATGAATTGCTATGGTTAAAAATATTCATCAGAATAACCTTCTGGAAATGAGTCTTTCTGCGCTTAGTTAGGGTGACCTCCCAACTTGCACATGCAGTGCTGGATTTGATCCTTAGAAAAGTCAGTGTCTACCTTAGGGGTCTAGGGTTACCCTTTGGGTAGCTATTCTTACTACTATAATTCATGAAACTCCATCCATCTCCTGTTTACAATCAGACAGTAAACACAAATGACTTAAGAAAGACATTTTCTAAAACAGTATGGAAAGAACAATATCTATAAAAAATTTCCCCCATAAATCAGGGCTATACTTCCCCAGAATATGTTCATGGAAAGAACAGGCTCAAAATGAAGGGAAGATGAGGAAGAGAGAAGAACATCTGTCAGCCCAAATTGTGCTTGGGTCTGTTGTGTCAGAGACGGAGTTCCTATTGACACAAAGATTATGCTGACAATAAAATAAACATTAGAGCTAAAATAAACAAGGACTTTGGCAACTTCATTATCATAATGTGTAATTCTTATCTTATAACTGAGTATTATTTGTTCTCCTAAGTTATAGATCTTTTAGATTTTGTTTTGGTCATTAATATAACACTAGAATATTAAAAAAATTATTAAAGGCCATGCTACTCAATGCTCGCATATGGATATGTTACCTCATTAATTTGGAATACATTTATGATTTATTTTTAACATTCACTTTAAAATTTTTTGAGTCCCAAATCCTCTCCTTCTCTCCATTCCCTCCACCACTCATTGAGAAAGCATGTAACATGATATATTTGAAATCATGCAAAACATATTTGCATGTTCAAAAAAACAAGAAAAAAAGTGGGAAAACTGTGCTTCATTCTGCACCCAGAGTTCATCAATTCTTTTTCTGGAGGTGGATAGCATTTTTTTATCATGAGTCCTTCAGATTTGTCTTGGATCATAGTTTTGATATGAATAACTAAGTCTTTCACAATTCATCATCATTCCAATATTGCTGTTACAATATACAATGTTCTCTTGGTTTTGCTTACTTCACTTTGCATCAGTTTATATTTCTTCCCAGATTTTTCTGAAATCATCCTACTCATTATTTCTTGTAGTACAATAATATTCCATTGCAATCACATATCACAACTTGTATAGCCATTCCCCAATTCCCTTAATTTTCAATTTTTTGCCACCACAAAAAGAGCCACTATAAATATTTTGTGTATGTAGATCCTTTTCCTTTTCCTTTGATTCTTTTGGATACAGACCTAATAGTGGAATTGCTGGTCAAAGGGCACACACAGCTTTATATCTTTGAGTAGATCCAAAATGTTCTATGCTGGAAAAATGCCAAGATAGATTGTCTATTTACAATCTTAGTTCTAAGTACAGAGGGACATATCACATACCTGATGATAAATTGTTTTGACCATGACAGCCTGGAAAGAAAAGGCCGTTTTGAAATGATTTTGTTCAAAAAATCATCCAAATCCTTCCCCACCCCAAACACACACATACACACTTCCAACAAATCAACTCGTTAATGTTTATATAAGGAACACTATGACACTAAGTAGATTGGCAAGCTGGGAAGTTAACTGAAATCACAGCTCTTTTTCTTGCTATCCATTTCATTTATAGCTTGGATGATTAATGTAATGATGTCACATCTGAAATTTTTGATGGTAAAATGAAGTTTGGTTATAATGTAGCAATATGTTATTGTGAACCAGCAAAATAAACTGCCTTTCCAGAAGTAAGAAGAAGCCATCTGCAGTTACAATAATGGTTAGAGTTAACTTAGGGGGTGGGGTGGCACCTAGGTCATTCAGTGGATAGAGAGCCAGGCCTAGAGATGAAAAGTCCTGGGTTCAAATCTGTCCTCAGATATTTCCTAGTTGTATGACCCTAGGAGAGTCATTCAATCTCCATTGCCTAGCCCTTACCACTCTTCTGCCTTAGAACCAATACATGATATTGATTCTAAGGTGGAAGGTAAAGGTTAAAAAAAAAAAGTTATACAAAGTAATTAAATACTGGCAGTAGAGGGGATCAGAAAAGGCTCCATGATATACTTCGTATCAATTCTAAGAAAGAAGAACTATAAGGCACTAGGTGATGAAGGTTAAATGACTTGTCCAGGGTCACACAGGTAGGAGCTATCTGAGACCAGACAAGCTCAGAACCTCTCATCTCTAGATCTGGTGCTCTTTCCATTGTGCTACCTAGTTGTCCCTCCATGATATACTGTTTTTTCTTTTTTGTTAAAATTAATTAAGAATATTTTTCCATGGTTACCTGATTCATGATCTTTCCCATCCCTCTTCCCTCCCCCCTCTTGGAGCCGACACCCAATTCCACTGGTCTATACATGTGTCATTGTTCAAAACCCATTTCCATATTATTCATATTTGCAATAGAGTGATCCTTCAAAGCCCAAACCCCAATCATATACCCATTAAACCATGTGATCAGTTCTGTGTTTTTCTTCTGCGTTTCTACTTCATGATATACTTTGAAAACTATAAAGACACATACAAATATTTACTTTACAGTGATGATAAAAGCACTTTCCTGGCAATAATTAAGTGAGTATAATGTATCCCTATTTTACAACTCTGGAGAAGTACAGATTTGGAGAATGCCCTGTTATATGTTATATAGCTTGTTACTTGCTGAGTTAGGATATGAACCTTGATTCCTTTGCTACTAGATTGTAATGGGTTGGGAGGAGTAAAATGATACTACTTGCTTTAAATAACCTTCAGACAGTAGAACTGATTTTCTCAAGTAATTATGGCTAGTGCCAGATGGAACAGTTGAAAATAATGAATTTAGCTGCTAAATAATAATTAATTCTGAGTTTCCTTAAATTAAGTGATAGATTTTTTGTGGGTGACAGACTTCACATCTGATGTTCTTGACATGACATTATCAGTTGTTATTTTTGGTAAGAAAATTTCGATGATTCTTCTGAAGTGTGTTTATGAGCTGCATACAAGGGTTAGACTTTGTTCTTTAATCTCATCCCTAGAGAAATCTTTCAAAGCTTGGATATTTAATACAGAAAAAAACTTTTTCCATAGTCTAGTCATATTTCAGATCTGATTGCTGGGGAGTTACAAAGTTCCTGGCCATGGTTAATGCATGTATACTTTTGTTGTCCAGAGGTGGAGCTGGAAGAGACCTTAGAGATCATCTAAAATAACTACCTCATTTACATAAGAAATAAAATAACACCCAGAGAAGTTGTGACTTGCTCAAGGTCAAGCAACTATCTTTAGATAAGCACTGAGTTTTTTTTTTAAACCCTTACCTCCAGTCTTAGAATCAATACTGTGTATTGGTTCTAAGGCAGAAGTGTGGTAAGGACTAGGCAATGGGGGTCAAGTGACTTGCCCAGGATCACACAGCAAAGTATCTGAGGCCAAATTTGAACCCAGAATCTCCCATCTCTGGGCCTGACTCTCAATTCACTGAGCCACCCAGCTGCCTCCGGCACTGTCTTGAAGCTTGTCAGGTTCTACAGATTAAAGCAGATCAGGTTGCAGTCAGCATTTCACAAGCCTAAATGATCAAAGAAAAAGATATTAAAATTTCCTCTTTGACTTAGAGTCATTGGAATTTGAAAGTTGGAAGACACCTTCTCATTTTACTGAAAGAAGCATTGAGCCTCAGAGTGGGAAAATGATTTATTCAGAGTTTCAAAGGGAAGTTAGTGACACAGGTACAGCTCAAACTCAGGTTCCCTTATTCCTAGCCCATGACTATTTCTGTAGCCATCTGAGATTGTTCTTTTTTTTTTTTTCCTCTCAAATTCACTTTTTTTTTCTTTTCTTAAACCCTTACCTTCTGTCTTAGAATCAATACTAAGTATCAGTGCCAAGGCAGAAAAGTAGCAAGTGCTAGGCAATAGGGGTTAAGTGACTTGCCCAGGGTCACATAGCTAGGAACTATCTGAGATCACATTTGAACCTAGGACCTCACATCTAAAGACCTGTCTCTCAATCCACTGAGCCACTAAGCTGCCCCCTCAAATTCATCTTTGACTCTCTCCACACACACCAAGAAAGTTATCTGTAGGATTTATTCTACTATTTCACCATAAAGACAAGTTTGCTTTCCATTATCTCATAGGTTTGCTTTTATTATCTAGACAGAATTTCTTTCCTTTTCTTTCTTTCTTTCTTTCTTTCTTTCTTTCTTTCTTTCTTTCTTTCTTTCTTTCTTTCCTTCCTTTAACTAGTAAGTTGTGATGTATTATTTTGTAACTTGGGTCAAAATGTTGGAAACATTCTTCTGTGAATGTCATGCCTATTCTTATTATCTTGCTTTGTTAAAGAATTGCCCTCCTCTAAACCAGAGGCTGTCCTTGTTGAGACCAGTTTTTACTGGTTTTTCAGATACTCTTTTATCAAGAGTGAAAATTAATATGACTTCAGAGAGACAATGTACTAACTGAAGGCCATCAGAGTGGGATGACATTAGCCCATGTAAGGAGCTAATAGAAACCACAGAATTTATTCATTTGAATTGATGTTCCACCCTCAAACTTAACTTATTCCAAACCAAACTTAATATTTTACTCTTTGCTCAACCTACTCTTCCTGCTGACCTTATTGTTTCTGTCACTGGAACTCAAACTCCTGTGTATGAAACCTTGGCGTTATCTTTTTTTCTTTTGTGCCCCTATCTTCTCATATCTACTGAGTTACCAAGTTAAGGAGGCTTCTGCCTCCAGAACAACTGTCACATGTCACCTCCTCTCTTTTTCTGCCACCACCAACCTGGTAGGTTTTTTCCTGACCCGATTCTGGAGGAATACATGGGGTGAGGGTGGTTCTGCATAACAAGGCTAGAACTTTGTGAATCAGAGTACAGGAGGAGAAACTTTGCATAGCAAATTCCATCCTGAGGATTAGCCAGAAATGAAGGCTTTGCCATTCAGAGCCAAGAGTTAAACCAGAAGACAGATCTTTGTGGTTCCTGGTATTAGACATTAGCAATGCTTTAGAAGGAGCAAACTTCACCAGGACTGGTCAGAATACCAAGAAGTATTCTAAGAAAGTTTCTGCTTTGAGAACTACCTTTCCTTTTATCAGCTATCCTGAAAACTCTTTCCTGATCTGAGTGAAACTTTCTGATTCTTAATGGGCTTAGTCTAGCTAAGGTGGTCTGGATCTCATATTATAAAGGAGACCCCTACTCATTTACCTATTGGTCTTTCGTGCCTGTTTCTAATAGGGGAAGAATATCCTCTGTCTGTCTAGAATGTATAAATCTTATAATATCAGAGCAGGAAAGAATCTTGTAGATAATCTGATTTAATCTACTGGTTTTATGGAGGAGGGCCTAGAGAGAGGATTGATTATACAGCAAGTTAGTGGCAGAGCTGAGATGTGAACCCAGATCTCCTATTCCCAGGGACTATATATCATACTTCCTCTAAACTGGAATTTTGCAAGAGAGTCTCTAGGTCTCAGGGGTTCTGCTGGGCCAAACTTGAAAGAGAACTACTCTTTCATTAGGAGGGACATCCCTATTTGAATATCCAAATCTTTTATCCTTTGTGTCTCAGTCACTCCCTGGGAATGGATCAGGGCTCCTGGCTATGGTAGGGAGTCCTCACAGTTCCCACAAAGAAACATTTGCTGTTGGTAGTGGAAGTGCCAACATGACCCCAGTTGATTACTTTACTGAGTATCTTTCCCAGATGGTAGACATCCCTTTAATATGGCAGTCTAGGAGAGGTGCCCTAAATCTGGTGGTGGCTGAGGCTAAAACTATTATCCATTCTCTGCAGATGTGATGAAAAACCAGGTCAAGAAAGTGACTTTAGGATCAGTCCTGGCAAAGAATCTAGGTTAATTAAAGTTTAAAACCCAGATAATTTCCACAGAGGCTCCCAAGCTCTGCTTCCATCATCTGAGTGCAACCAGGGAGAAGAAATGGAATCATAGAACCACAGAAAGTTAGAGCTGGAAGGGCCCTTAGAGGGCATCGAGTTCAACCCTGTCCTTTTACAAATGAGAGAATGGAGGCCCAGAGAGGCCAAGGGATTTGCCCAAGGTCACACAGCTAGTAAGAGGCAGAGATGGGTCTCTGTGGCAAGAATCAACCACCCACTAAATTGTGTTTGAAGTGAGCCCCTGACCTTTAGGCAATGTGCTTTTGGTTGCTGTTTTTCCTGTAGAGGGAAGCTTTTTAAATTGAATTATGACTTCAAGCCACATTTAAATTCTTAGCTCCAAACAGCCTCTACTGCCTGGGAAACCTCATTGGAGCTGAGAATCTAGGTCGGCTGTTTATAAGACAAGATTGTGTTCACTAAATGAACTGTACAGGCCCCAGGCAGTAGATGATGTATTTTCGGGGGCAGGAAGTTTTTTTTTTTTTTTTTTTTTCTTTTGAGAGGGAGAGGAGCATATTTTGCTGCAAATGCATTTCTTTGACATCTATTTTATGTTGTGCTATTTTTGTCCTGGGCCCAGGAATGATCTGGCCCTGAATAAACCTGATAAAATGAGATGAGTTAACCATGGATTTACTTTTCTGTTGATAAAGCTGCAAAGTCCAATCATTAGAAGCGGAATGAAAGAAAAGACTAACCAAGAAAGGTTTCTGCTTCTTGATGATATTCTATTGAGCCTAGGGCTATTACTAGCTATTTGCCGGCTGAAGGATCTGAGGCCCTTCTTGTGCCAGTGCTTTCCTGTAACCAACTAGAGCTTCCTTCCATGACCAAAATTAAACCTCTCAGTTATATCAGAATGTTATCATTTACAGATGACTTTCCTCATGACAGCTTTCTGACTTTTTCTGCTCTGTGTCCAGGGCCATTGTCCTACCATGGGCCCTGCCGTCATATTCAGACATTGGGCTCCAACCCTACTGGATGAGCGGAACAGTATACCAAATGAAATTCTCTGGAAGCTGTACAGATTAAATTTAATTTATTAATGGGTTGCTCGAGATTTCTAACTAGCCAATAGACAAACTCCTTTATAGTGTGAACAGTTAGGCTGAGCAAGCAAAGAGCAAGACAATATACATCCCTTCTGACCTCATCATTTAGTCCCGCCCCTGGGCATCTCTGATTGGAAGACTGGCACACAGGAAGTGCAGTAAGAGACCTCAACTCCTCCCTCACCATTTTCATCACAGGAAGAGGTGGGTCTCAGAAGGAACACCAGCATACTCTTTCCTCTTCTTCACAGGGCTGGGTCGCCAAGACCTGCCTAGTTTATTATTTTCAACATGGTGGCTAGAGCTAGCTGGCTTTATCACCCAACAGAGTTCTTGTTCGGCCTGTAACAAAAACCAGCCCACTGAGATGCCCTTAACCCTGTTACCGGTAACAAAGGATCTAGACAAAAGGAGGGAGGATATAACAGAGTTTTATAGTCTTGGGAGAAAGATAGTTTCAGCTTTAAAATAAAATTATTTTTTAGTCGAGGCGAAAAATGATTTCCTAATTCAGTATAATTTTCCACAACTGGTTAGACTGGGGATGGCTGGTACCACAGACATTCTTTCCTTCTTTTTTTTTTAAACCCTTACCTTCCACTTTAGAATCAAAGATTCTAAGGCAGAAGAGTGGT
The DNA here is from genome assembly GCF_016433145.1 of Gracilinanus agilis. Taxonomy (NCBI): domain Eukaryota; kingdom Metazoa; phylum Chordata; class Mammalia; order Didelphimorphia; family Didelphidae; genus Gracilinanus; species Gracilinanus agilis. The sequence goes on along the minus strand of NC_058131.1, from coordinate 421,021,189 downwards.
AAGGACTAGGCAATGGGGGCTAAGTGACTTGCCCAGGGTCACACAACTAGTAAGTGTCTGAGGCCAAATTTGAACCCAGGACCTTCCTTCCATCTCTAGGCCTGACTTTCCTGAGCTATCCACTCACAGACTTTCTTGAACAGGATTCTGAGTGGGTGCTGAGTAGAATTCTGTAAAGATGGGGGAATTTGACAATAGGTAAAAAGCAAAGATATAGGAAGGTAGTTGAGGTCTAGAGGGCTCTACAAGGGCAGTTGGTGGGAGTTACTAGCTATAGTGAAAAAATAATTGGATTACAGGCCTCCACTCTCCTTGGACCTATGAAGACTTGTATATGGTGTCCTCATCCTCCATAGTTTGCTGCTTCTAACACCAGGGAGCTAGGGATATTGAGAATGCGGAATTCTGTTAAGGGTCTAGGTCAGCAAGTACCTAATGGTAGGGGTATGATTTGGGTGGATATGGTTACCAGAATAGGAACACTACAGCCTATTTTGTACTTTGATTCAAATGTTTTTTCTTGACTTATTAAACGAATAAAAAAAGTCTCCCCCCCCCTTTTTTTAAACTTATTCATGGTTAAGTCTACCTGGTTACTGAAAAAGTCCCCTAAATTATGGTGATCACTTCCTTGCATCAATATAGCTATAGTTTACAGAACAAAACAAATAAGAAAAACAATTTTAGGTTGTGTAACAAGTGAGAAATGAAATGCCTGAAGAAACAAAGGTTCAATCTTCTGAGCATATTGATTTTTTTAAAGCAATGCATGCCAATTGCTTAATAAATCAAGGCCAAGCCCCTTCTTCAGTTTAGGGCTGGACCCCAAATACAGGAGGAAATAGACTTTTTTATACAGTAAAAATAATTAATCAAATAAGACCAATTAATTAAAAGAAATCACATTAGAACATTAGGTAATCTAATTTCTAATTAGATGAAAGATTAGAGACTTTCCAAGTTTGGAAGGGGAGAATGAACAGGTTTAATTCCCTGAATTCAGAAAAAGAGATGTTCCACTCTTCCCCAAATATCTGTAAACTATCAAAAGAACATGGAAACAATAACTGATTGATCAGTATGGAGCCAGTTTTTTGATAAGACACATAGATGTACAATTAGGAGAAAGCTCCTTACATTAATTTTCAGATCTGACTGCATTTTCTGCTCAACATAATCTAGGTCCTTGGTTAAGGGTCTCTGAACAGCAGCCACAGGTGGTTCAGTTTCTCAGCCATACAAGACTAGATTCAAACAATGTAATAAGATATTCTCCCAATTTCCATGATTATATAAACTTTCCTTAGAAGACAGAATTTGGACTGTCAATAATTGAATAGAAAGGGAACTATTTAGCTAGCTAGAACTGTCAGAAGATGGAGATGGTATGGTTGACTTGATTCCTACAATTAACCACTTGCTGTCCTAATGCCCTCCATTTTCTCACTGTTGCATTAATGGAGACAGAATGACCAGAGGAAGGGAGGTCACAGTCTTACAGTGCTCTGCCTTGGTCCACCTCTGGAGTATGACCATTCAGTTCTGGATGGCATATTAAACATTATTTTTACAATGACAAAACATAAATTTTATAACAAACACTGATTAGCTAACCACTGAGCCAGTCATGGGATAAATTTCCAATCAGATCTTCTAAATTAGAACCATTTGCATTCGAATAAAATAGGGAAGAGAAAAAAAATACCATGTATTTTAACAAAAATAAAAACAAACAAATGAACACATGAGCAAGCAACAAATATATTTTCTCTATCTCTTTCTGAACTAATCAGAAGACATTTTTCTTTTCTTCCCCCCTGACCCCAAAATACAGCTAGTCACAGAATCATAAAATCACAGAATGTCTTTGGTTTTGCATCACCAGTCTTGGGCTTTTTGAACTAGATGTTCCGTAGACATCTCAAACCCACTATGTCCAAAGCAGAACTCATTATATTTCCTCCCAAACTCACTCTTTTCCCAAACTCTTCTATGAATGTCCAGGTCAATCAACAAGCATTTATTAATTGCTTCCTAAGTTAGAGACATTGTGCTAAAGGTTGAGGATACAAAAAAAGTTAGAAGAAAACTAAACAATCCCAGACCTTACTGTCTATTCTAATGAATGGGATAATATGAAGATCATGAGAAACACACAAAATATAATGTATACAGAGTAAATGTGAGTTAATATTGGGAGAACCTGGGTTCAAATCTGACCTCAGGCACTTCCTAGCTGTGTAACCCTGGATAAGTCACTTAACCCTGACTGCTTTAGCCCTTGCTGCCATTCTGTTTTAGAAATGATACCCAGACCAAGACAGATGGTAAGGGTTCTTTTAAAAATTGAGTTAATATAAAAGAGATAGCTCCTTCTCAGTTGTCTTTGGGTTTTCTTCATCCATGTTACATCCACCAACAATCGGCATCCCTCAAAGCTCTGTCCTGGGCCCTTCTCTCTTCTCTCTGTAATAATATTCTTTTGCTTGGATGATCTCATCAGAATTTATGGATTCAATTATCACTTGTGTGCAAATGAGTCTCAAATCCAATTTTTTTCTAATTTCAAAGGGCTTTTATTTGTAGCTAGCTTAAAAGCAAAACATCAGAAAACAGAAAACTAGTTACTACAGAAAACATTCTGTAATAAAGAAATAGAAATACTATTCCTTTCTTTTCTTATAATATATATATACTTTCATATCATTATGAACATTTAAGGGTAGGTGTCCGTATATAGATAAATGACACATTTAAAAAGACACTCATAATTATACCCTTCCACCATTCTATCCTTTGAGGCTACAAGAAAGAATGTCTCAGCCATAACAATACTGTAACATTATTGGAAAGCTCTTTGCCCAATGAAATAAAAATATTTTAAGGTAGTATTTTTCTTCCCTGTTATCAGCTGGAAAAAATTGTCTCTATTTTCCTAACTGTGATTAAGCCATTCAACATGGAGAGGAAAAAAATAACACTGTCTGAAACAAGTAAGTTTTTTCTAGTTGGTCACAAATTTAGAAATTTCCAGAAGCGAGACAAAACTCGAAACTTGTTAAAAAGTTAAAAGCTCAAAACAATATTAAATTGTCTGTCCCTTCAAATTAGAAAAAGAGATGATTTGTTTATCCCAATTAAAGAAGACACACTTCTGCAATGCAGTCTCACTTAAATGTCAACCAATACTAATTGGCTGATGATTGAGATTTCAGTGGTTCTAGTAAGGATTTAAATCTCAAATAGAATACATTCCTAAAATAGCCAGCCAGCAATTCACCAAGGCAATTCAATGACATGAATGGAATGCAAGTTGTTGTTGTCCTTAGTGCTTGAAGAGAACCAAAATTACATCATTGGTGCTGTTCTCTCTCCCTCCCCCGCCACCTTTACTTTTGGTCTAAATATCATTTCTAAGACAAAAGAATGGCAAAGGCTAGGCAATTGGGTTAAATGACTTGTTCAGGGTCACACAGCTAGGAAGAAGTCAGATTTGAACCTAAGTTCTTCCAACTTCAGGCCTGGCACTCTATTCAGTGTGCTCGTAGCTGCCTATGGTGATGTCTTTTGACACACAAATCAATTAGATTTAAGTGAAGCAGAGTTATACAAAGTCATCGACCCTACTCTCTCTTCCAGTCATTTAAGTTCAGTGGCAAGACAAAAGTCAAGATGGCTTGGGATGCTGTGGATAACCTTGGTATCTTTTATGTTGAACCAATTCTAAGTGCTCCATAGCTCCTGCTTCCCCATCTTCATGACCATTGGAACAGTTCTCATCTGCCACTTCTGCTGGAGGAAATCTCCACATGCCTGCAGTAGACACCTTCCTTAATTTACTGAATAAGTGACTCTTAACCAGGCTTAGCCTGTCTGTAGGAATGAACTATAGGTGTGTAGATGCTATAACTTCTTGAAGTCACAGGTGAGAACTGGGTGGCAGGTAGACACCAAAAGAGCCTTGAAAAAGACTCAACAAGCCCTCATAACACAGATGTTAGTCTTCTCTGATCACCCCCTTCACTCCATGCCAGAATGGTGGTGAAGGCTCAACAGAAGGGATTTCAGGCTATTATCAGGACCATTTTTTAAATTTAACAAGTCTATTGATTCTGGTATAGCACCCTGAAGATTTCTGACTTTAAATCCCACCAGAATGTTGTATTGGTTACTGTAGGAAGATATGATTAGCAGGTTGGTATCCATTTTGTTTAAGATCTTAAAGTGAGCTAGTTCCCAGCATTATCTTTTTAAAAAATTTTATTTATTTTTAAATATTTTCCAAGGTTAAATGATTCATGTTCTCTCCCTTTGCTCTTCCCTTCCCCCTTCCAGAGCTGACAAGCAATTTTACTGGGTTATACATGAATTATTGCTCAATACCTATTTCCATATTATTCATTTTTGTAATAGAGTAGTCTTTTAAACCAAAGTCCCAAATCCTATACCCATATAAACAAGTGATAAATCATATGTTTTTCTTTTGCATTTATACTTCCATGGTTTTTTCTTTTCTTTTTTTTTTTTAAACCCTTGTACTTCGGTGTATTGTCTCATAGGTGGAAGATTGGTAAGGGTGGGCAATGGGGGTCAAGTGACTTGCCCAGGGTCACACAGCTGGGAAGTGGCTGAGGCCGGGTTTGAACCTAGGACCTCCTGTCTCTAGGCCTGACTCTCACTCCACTGAGCTACCCAGCTGCCCCCATAGTTTTTTCTTTTGATGTGAATAGCATTCTTTTTCATAAGTCCTTCTGGATTGTCCTGGATCATTGCTTTGCTATTAGTAGCAAAGTCCATCACATTTGATCATCCCACAATGTTTCAGTTACTGTGTACAATGTTCTCCTGGTTCTGCTCATTTCATTCTGCATCAGTTCATGGAGGTCTTCACAGTTTTTATAGAAATTAAGCAGTTTATTATTCCATACTGAACAATAGTATTCCATCACCATCATATGCCACAATTTGTTCAGCCATTCCTCACTCAAGGGACATCCCCTTATTTTCCAAAAATTTGCCACCACAAAGAGCGTGGCTATAAATATTTTTGTACAAACATTTTTTTAATCTCTTTGAGGCACAAATGTAGTAGTGGTATTACCGGATCAAAGGACATACATCCTTTTAAAGCCTTTTGGGCATAATTTCAAATTGCCTTCCAGAATGGTTAGATCAATTCACAACTCCACCAGAAAAGCATTAGTGTCCCAATTTTGCCATATCCCTCCAGCATTATCTTGATGGACAGACCTATGGCTAATAAGCAGAGCATGGGTATTACTTGTCCAAAGGGAGAACTCTTTGGTGAAGGAAAACTCCTTTAGGAAACAGGCTTCTTGGTCTCTCTTCTGGGTAGAGGACAGACAGGTTTATCTTCTCATCTGGACCAAAAAGAAATACCATACAAGACATCCCAGGAATGCCTCACTTATCTGAGTCCAATATGCCCAGCTTAACAGTAAAGTCCATTTATGATCATTAATAAAGGAAAGGAGAAAGGGAACAAGGATTATGAAGTACCTGCTAAGTACCAGGCATTACACTAAATGCTTTACAAATGTTGTTTAATTTTTCACCCCAACTTTGGGAGGAAGATGCTATTATTATTTCATTTATAATGAGGAAACTGAGGCAAACAATGATTAAGTGACTTGCCCAGGGTCATACAGTAAGTATCTGAAGTTAAATCAGGTCTCTCTAACTTCAGACAGGCCCAGGGATCTATTGTCTAGCTGATAGAGAGAGGCAGCTTCTCAATGGGTTCATCTCTGTTGTGCCCATTGATACTCACACTCTAGGCAAGGTAGTCTTGGATAGAGTCAGGGGAAAGAGCAATCATCTTATCATTTTACTTAGTAAATTCTAGTGCCTGCTTTGCAGCATGTCCCAGTTCTATTCTGCAAAGTGGAGTAAAGTCTCAAAGGTAGAAGAAAAATAATGTCTCATGAGTCTCTTAAAAAGTCATGGAAATAGATGCAATGTGACTGTTGTTCCTGCCTTGAATTTGGGGCCAGGGTGCTGAGCAGACCTCTAGGCATGGAGATAGTAGCAACAATGAGGAGGAGGAGGAGAAGCAGAGAGAAGAGGAGTTGGAGCAAAAATGGGCACCCTCAGATCTACTCATCCAGCCCTAACCACTTTTCTGACCTCTAGTCTTGCATTTCCAACATCCTATTAGACATCTTGGGCTGAATGTCCTATGGACATCTTAAACTCAACATGCCCAGAACTCAGCTCATTATCTGTTCCCCTAAACCAGTGGTTCCCAAACTTTTTTGGCCCACTGCCCCCTTTCCAGAAAAAATATTACATAACGCCCCCTGGAAATTATGAAACTATTTATTGAACTCAGAATAGAATGTAATACAAAAAAAGTGTGGCCATCATCGCTCTCCTGGATTGCTGCAGCACCCACCAGGGGGCGGTAGCACCCACTTTGGGAATCACTGCCCTAAGCCTTGTCTCACCTTTCCTAGATTTCCCATAGATGAGGACACTACCATCTTCTCAGTCACCCAGGATCACAACTTGGGTGTCATCCTCAACTCCTCATTCTTTTCCCTCCTTCCATCTGTCACTAAATCCTATTATCTGTCCCTTCCTAGTTTCTCTCCTATATGCCTCTCTTTCTTCTCTGACACCACCGTCAGCCTCGGGCATATCCTCATCACCTCATCCCTAGACTATTGCAATAGCCTTCTGGTTGGCCTCCCCACCACAATTCCCTCCAGACTCCAATCCATCCTCCACACAGCTGCCAAAAATGACAGTAGGATGACATGGATGGGCAGACTGATACTTTAAGAATGCCATTTTGGTAGCTTTATGGGGGATGGATTAGAGTCTGGAGAGATTCTTCAGTTTATCATTATCATTCCTAAAATGAGGATGGCTACTGGACTGGTGGCTGAAGGAGAGCATCACTTGGCGGGCAACTCAGATATTGCATTACTTCAATGCTAATTAATGCAATGACACATCCCTAAAAAAAAAGCTTTAAAATTCTGAAATTAACAAACACTAAATAAAATAAGCATTTCCAAAAATGTAATAGAACAGAAAAAAAGGAAAGCACACAAAACTGTGAATCTCCATTATTGCTTTGCTTTTAAAATAGATAATAAATTCAAAATGTAGTTTTCAAAGTTATCTTTGTGATCCTTTCTGGCCTTCCTTCTGTTCTCTTCTGTGCACACACATATATATTTTAAGCTCTTACCTTCTGCCCGAGGACCAGTTTTAAGCCAGAAGAGGGTCGAGGGCTAGGCAATCTAGGTTAAGGGACTTGCCCAGGGTCACATAGTTGGGAAGTGTCTGAGGGCAGATTTGAACCCAGGTTCTCCCCACTCTAGGCTCTATCCACTGTGCTACCACAATGACCCCCTCTGTGCATATTAAAGAAAAATAATTCAATGAATCTCTTTTCTTTTTCTGTTTTTGGACACTGCTTTTGAGTAGGCTTAAGAACAAGAGCACCTAAAGTTACTTGGACTGCTGATGTGTAGGAGTGAAATCACTGCAGGACTCCAAGGGCACATGAACGATACATGTCTGTCTCAGATTGTTCTATTTCATAGTGAAAACAGAAAAAAAAGTTAGTTTGCTCAATTCAATTTAACATAGCTAGGAAGTATCTAAAGCCATATTTGAAGCCACATCCTCCCTACCCCAGGTCTGGCTCTCTATCCAGTGTGCCACCTAGCTACCCCTCTATGATCCTTTCAATAACTCCCTTAGAATATAAACCTTAGCAGTGATAATATCAAGTCAAAGGTTGTGTTCGGTTTTATTACATTTATCATATATTATATATATTGATTAATTTCTTCACCAAACATTTATCAACTCCAGGCTGCTTTTTACCACAACACACCATCTCCTGTGTTGAAAGTTCCATAATTTTCCCTGTAACTTTAGTGTTATATGTACTATATTTGTTAATTAAATAAAGGGAAATTGGCTTTAGGACCTGTGCTTTAAAATCTTGCAGAAAAACCAGATTTGTTTGGTCTTCTCATTCAATTTTTCAAGACTTTCAGAAAACCATTGGTCAGTTTGTATCCATTGCCACTAGATGGTGCATGGATGTGCTGCATCGATCTTCATGCATCTAGGAAAGATCCTGGGTGCAGGACTTCAGGCTACAGAGATCACAGGATCATGGTATTAGAGCTGGAAGGGATGTCAAAAGCCATTTAGTCCAACCCCCTTACTTTATAGCGGAGGTAAACTGAGGCCCAGAAAGGGCGAGCGATTTGCCCAAGGCCATACAGTTATTAATCAGTAGAGATGGGATTTGAACATCACTCTTGGTTTTAGAAAAAACCCTCATAATCACCAGCTCAGCTCCACTTTCATTTTATGAAACTTCTAATGGGGAGTTCTCAAAAAGGGCTACAGCCTAAGCAGGAGATTTCAGTTTCTGGCTTTTATAACTGTGTGATGGATCCAACTCTGGACAAAGTGGGACAGGGCAGTGTGGTGTAATAGAAGGAGCTCTGGACGTCATGTCAGATGTTCCAGTATGATTTCTGGCTCCACTATGTGCTCATTGTGAGATCTTGGCAAGGTTCTTGACTTGATGCTATCATTATTTGTGAATGGCCTTAGTTTCCTTATAACAAAAGAAGAGTTTAGACTAGGTGTTCTTGAAGGAGGGAGACAGAGACAGAGAGAAAGAGAGAGACAGACAGAGACAGAGAAAGAGAGACAGAGACAGAGACCCAGAGACAGAGAGAGACAGAGACAGAGAGTCAGGCAGAGACACAGAGAGATAGGTAGACAGAGGTAGAGACACAGAGTAGAGAGAGAGACAGAGATGGAAAGAGACCATTAAAGATAGAGACAGAGATATAGATAGAGCTATAGACAGAGACATGTGAAGATAGTGAGAGGAGACATAGACAGGGAGGTAGACAGACAGCAAGAGACTGACACAAAGATACAGATAGAGATAGACTGAGATAAACAGAGAAGAGAGTGAGACATAGAGACACAGACTAAGACAAACAGGGAGAGACCAAGAGATAGAGATGAACAGGATTCAGTCTCCCTCTGGGGGTGGAGTCTTTCTTTCCCATTCTTTCCCTTCAGGTGAAGTTGGGGGTTGTGACTTTCTCTTATTCACTGCTTTCTCCTGGCACTTCACTGACTCAGGGTTAGATAGGTCCACTGACTCTGCTAGGAAAAAATGGGGAGAATAAACTTGTCTATGGCACCTGGTGCTGAAGGAAGGAGCTCTTAAGTTTTTTTATCTAGCCCACCTTTATTAATTCACTTAACTCTGCTCATGACTCAAGGTTTTATCAGTGTGAAACTCCAGGTTCAACTTTTATTCTCCTTTAGGAAGTTAAAAAAAATGGGAAATGAATGTCGATAAGATTCTCTTTTGTTTAGTTTGAAATCCCCCAGCCAGGATTGAATTTTGGCTAGACAGAAGGTCCAAACCTGTCACTTCAGTGCTCTCATACTTTTCAGCCACTGTTTCCCCTCTGTCTCCCATTTTTATTCAATCAGGATAGTTAGGATAGATCTTTTAACCAGGTAGCATTGGTATTAATGAAGACAGAATGTGGAAACATAACTTTAAAGAACCAGGAAACTTTGGAACAGAACTCCCTCTCCTGGAAGAAGAGAATAGAGGAGTACAAATGCCCTCATGTAGAACAATCTTGCAGGGGAAAAGTCATTAACAATCAGAATCATCTCTCACCTCTGCCACAGGCATGTCCCATCTGACTGTGGTAGGTGAGATAGTTCCAGGACCCCCTCAGTGGCAACTTAACCCTGGCCACTACATTTCATGCCTTGCTCCCATCTCTCCAAGTCTCTGGATTCATAATACTTGAATTGTTTGCTAAAATCTATATTTTTTTGTACTCAGCATCTTCTCCCTACCCTCTGTCTGTGTGCACATAGCTCTCTTGTGATAGTCTCTGCTTGGGCAAGAGGAAACGATGCTGTTTGGTTCAGACTCTCCCAGAAACTCATGCAGCTTGGCAATTTCCTCTGCCCATAGAAATTGTTTTCTAAAAACTCACTATATTAGCAATAAGTGGTTATTTTAAAAGACAGTGTTTGTAAACTAAAAATACTGAGTTATCTCTTTGGAAGAGGCTGCACCCATCAAGTCAATCCTGTGAGATTTTAATTGATTCTAAGGTATAGCCGTGTGTGCGTGCGTGTGTGTGTGTGTGTGTGTGTGTGTGTGTGTGTGTGTGTGTTTGTTTTTACAGTATATAACTAAATGGTGCTATGGGTATCAATTGTTGTCTTCATCAGGTACCTTTCAGACACGAAGGACTCTGATCATCTGAAACCCTACCATTTATTCCCAGGAGTTTCTTCTTGTACTCTGGCATCTTCAGAGCGTGACCTCTGTTTAGACCACTGTAATAGGGGACATGAACCCAGTCCTTAGGAGCATTCTCAGTGTGCTGCTTATCCCAGGGAGCCTGCTTTTAGGAGAGTCCTAATAGTATATAATGGAAATACCTTGGAGAGATTTCAGATATTCCAGTCTTCTATGTATGTAGTAAGAAGGAACCCTTTTAATTGTTGGAGATGCATTCAAAAGCACAACCCCAGCTCTCTCTTGGCTTTGAATTCTTCCTGCCTGATGATGTATGGTGAGAAATTATGTTTTAAGAGAAGGGGTTCTGGCTTGTGGTCTCATGATCATATGGGTCTTACTTCTTTGCCTTTGTGCTGTTCTTTGTTTTCAGGAGAAGGAAATAGGAAGTTATGATCTTGTGAGTTTTGAGAGATCAGAGGTCAGGAGAGTGGTCCTGAGGTCAATGAGTCTGGGAGTGGAGGTCATGCCAGGTTTTGCAGCCAACACACAATCAAGCCTTGCAGAGACACCTGCAGGAGATAACCTGGAATGAAGACTCATCCACCAGTGTTGCTACATTGGGACCAGTGCAATGTAGAAAATTCGATTCTCAGAGTTGAGGTGGTAGAGAGAAAGGGTGCCTCTAGAGGTACAGGAGGGAAATATTTGTGTTATTGTTATAGCATCAAATTAAGTTTCCTTTGTTTTTGTTTTTGGTAAACTTATTTATTTATTTTTAATATTCATTTAAACATTTTTGAGTTCCAAATTCTCTCCCTCCTTCCTACCTCTACCCACCTATTGGGAAGGCAAGCAATGTGATATCAATTGTCCATGTGAAATTGAACAAAACATATCCATAGTCATTATGTTGTTAAAAAAAGGTAAGAAAAATAAAGAAAGTGCACTCATATTTCATCAGTTCTCTCTTTGGAGGTGGATAGCATTTTCATTATGAATCTTTTAGGATTGTTTTGGATCACCGTATTGATCAGAATAGTTAAATCATTCATAGTTGATCATCATTACAATATTGCTGTGTACAATGTTCTCTTGGTTTTGTTTACTTCACTTTTTATCATCAGTTCATATAAGTCTTCCCAGATTTTTCTGAAATCATACTGCTCATCATTTCTTATAGCACAATAGTATTCCATCACCAGCATATACCACAACTTGTGCAGCATTCACCATTGGATGGGCATCTCCCTCACTTTCCAATTCTTCTTAAAAAATTATTATAATTTATTTATAAGTGTCTCAGCCCCTCCATCTCCTCCCTGCATCACTGAAGGCATAATTTGAGAAACAGATATGTATATGTAAATCATGTCTTTAATGTTTCCATATTTTAGTTCATTCTCTGGAGATAACATTCACAACTTATTCTTCAAGTATTAAATCTATAGCTGTGTATAATGTTCTCTTGGTTCTACTCATTTCACTGCTCATTATTCCCTGTAGTTCTTTCCAAGTTTTAAAAGAATTAGTCTGCTTATCACTTTTTATGACATAACAGTATTTTATCAATCATTCCATCATAATCATAAATCACAATTTATTTAGCCATTCCCCAATTGATGGGCATCCCCTCCAATATTTGTCATTTTAGCCAAACTAATGAGTATGAGATGATATCTCAGAATTGTTTTGGTTTGGATTTCTATAATCAGTAGTGATTTAGAGAATTTTTTTCATATACCTCATATAGCTTTGACTTCTTCATCTGAAAATTATCTGTTCATGTCTTTTGCCCATTTATCAATTGGGGCATGGTTACTTTCCAGTTCTTTGCCACCAGAAAAGAGCTGCTATAAATACTTTTGTCCAAATAGATCCTTTCCCTTTTTCATTCATCTCTTTGGAGGTACAGACTTAGTAGTGGTTTTGCTGGATCAGAGGGTATGCATACTTTTTATAACCTTTTGGGTATAGTTCCAAATTGTTTTCCAGAATGGTAGGATCAATTCACTATTCCAGCAAAGTACATCAGTGTCCCAATTTTTCTATATCCTCTCCAGCATTTGTTATTTTCTCTGTCATGTTAGCCAATCTGATAATTTGCAATTTTCTGATTGATGATTTAGAACATTTTTTTCTTATGACTACATGATAGCTTTGATTTTTTTCTCCTGAAACCTGCCTATTCATATCCTTTGAGCAATTATCAGTTGGGGAATGGCTCTTATTTTTTAGAGATTTAACTAAAAAAAAAGAAGTTGAAACAATATTAGCAAAGTTGAAGGATAAAAACAAAGTTATAAGTTATCAATATTTCTATATATTACCAACAAAGTTTAGCAGGAAGAGCTAGAAAGAGAAATTACATTTTACATAACTGCAGACAACATGAAATACATAAAATGTAGTCCCCTTCATATTTGAGAAATGGTCTTTATCAGAGAAACTTCCTGTAAAATATTCCCCCACTTTCCTGTTTTCTTTCTATTCTTGGCTGCGTTAGTTTTGTATCTGTAAAACCTTTAAAACTTCATGCAAACAAAATTATCCATTTTACTTCCTGTGATACTCTCTATCTTTTTTTTGATTAGAAATTCTACCCATATATCTGACAGGTAAAAATTTCCATGCTTTCCTAATTTGCTAATAATACCACCCTATATATCTAAATCATGTACTCATTTTGAACTTATTAATTTATTGATCTGCTCTTTCTTTCTCTTATTGATGTATCCAGTTAGAGATATAAATTTACTCCTAAATTCTGCTTTGGCTGCAACTCACGATTTTTTGGCATGCTATATCATTGTTATCTTTAATTAAATTATTGATTGCTTCTATGATTTGTTCTTTGGTTAATTCTTTAGAATTAGAGTATTTAGTTTCTAATTAACTTTTAATCTGTGTGTTCAGGGCCCTTTATTATATGTAATTTGTCTTGCATTATGGTCTGAAAAGGGTACATTTCATATTTCTATTTTATTTTGCATTCATTTGTGAGATTTTTATGCCCTAATACATGGTCACTTTTTGTGAAGGTGCCATACCATACACTGAGAAAAAGGTATACTTCTGTCTATCTATTCCCATTCAATTTACTTTAAAGTTCCTTTTGTAAAATCTAGTTAATGTTAATCATGTAAATGAAATTGAGAAGCTAGTCACTGGAACTAATAGATGAGGAGCTCCTGAAATGGAGGACTGGAGTCATACAGTAGAGAAGAAACATCCCTAAACCTACAGGGTACTCATAGAATCCTTTGGTCTCTCAATAAAGCTGGCCTTTTTCTTTTCTTTTTTACACCCTTACCTTTCATCTGAGAATCAATACTGTGTATTGGTTCCAAGGCAGATGAGCAGTAAGGGCTAGGCCATGGGAGTTCAGTGACTTGCCAGGGTCACAGCTAGAAAATATCTGAACCCAGGACCTCTCATCTCTGGACCTGGCTCTAAATCCACTGAGTCACCTGCTTCTTCGTCTTTTTCTTACAGAGTGAGACTAGAGAGACAGAACAGTCTGTATCTGTACTATCAGATCATGGGGGCATGACCAGCCCTAGGTGGGTACAAAGTGATTACTAGAGATGAACCAAGAAGATCCCTGTACTGAGTCAGGAGTCTTGGGCTGAAGCCCTGGTTTCATTGGTAACTTATTATATAATTTTGAGCATTAGACCTTTTCCTGAGACCTCACTTCCTTAATCTGGATTAGATTATCTCCAAGGGCTTTTCCAGGCCTAAAACCATATATTTTTCTGTAACTGGAATGAGATTTTTCTCTGTCTATGTAATGTTTACAAAGTACTGAAGTCTAATTAAGGAGTTTTAGCTATACAGCTGGGTGAGGTCTGATTAATGTTTGTGAAGTAACTTGTGGTCTTGATGTTTTTAAGGGGGAGTCAGCATGATGTAGTGGAAAGAATGCTGGACTTGAGGGGTTACTTAGACTTTTTTTACTCCCAGTACAAACATATTCTCCACTATTTCAGAATTTCCATTCTTTTCCTGGGAAATTCCAGGATTACAAAATAACAAATGAATAAGAAATGAAAATAACTTTTTAGGGAATGCTTGAAGAGTTTTAGATGAAAGCTAAGTCTATCTATATGTTCTAGATGCCTGACTTCCTAGAATACTCTGTTCATTTGAATCATACTTAATGGCTTTTTGATCCCCCCAACTCATTCTGACAAGCATATGGGGACTGGAATAATTTCATTCTCACTGAAGATGGGCTTTTTATTTTCTTCTTCATCAGTGGGGAAAAGACTGAGATTAATATCAATGGTGAGGAGCCACTACCCACCAGTCACAAGACTCAAGTTGGCAAAGACTGACCTCCTTATATTTCTCTATCCTTTTTTCTCTGTTCATTGCTCCTTTCTCTCTTCACAAATGCTCAGCTCCTCTCTTTGCCTCATTGTTCAAGTGAACCTGCTTATAAACTCAATTCAGCAAATTTACAATAAACATAAAAATATCATGCCAGATGTAGAAAGTCAACAAGAAAATATTAAGCACCAACTACATGTCAAACACTTTCCAAAGTACTGTGGATACAAGAAAAGGCAAAATCAGTCTCTGTCCTCAAGGAACTCACAGTTTAATAGAGGAGTAACATGTGAATGACCATGTATAAATAAGCTACATTCAGGAAAATCTGGAGATGTTCCCTGGACACAGATACTAACATTAAGGAGGATCGGGGAAGGCTTCTTATAGAAGGCAGGAATTTAACTGGGACTTAAAGTCTAGGAGGCTAGGAGATAGAAATGAGTAGAGAGAAAATTCCAAACATGAGGGACAGTTGCATGAAAATGTATGGAGTCAGGAGATGGAGCATCTTGTTCAAGGAACAGCAAAGAAGCCAGTGTTGCTAGATCACCGAGGATTTGTGGGTGTGTAAGATGTAAGAAGACTGGAGAGCTAGGAGGGAGCCAGGTTTTTAAGGACACCAGAGGATTTTATAAATTTGATCCTGGAAGTGACAGGAAGTCTTTGGAGTTAATTCAAGGTGGGGAGTGGGAGGATAACATGGTCAGAACTATCCTTAAGGAAGATCAATTTATCAGATGAGTAGAGGATAGACTAAAATGGGGAGAACCTGAGACAAGGAGACCAACAAGAAGATTATTCCAACAGTGTAGGCATAAGGTGATGAGGGCCTGCACTAGGGTGGTGGCAGTTCCAAAAGAAAGAAGGGGCTATATATAAGAGATGCTGAAAAGGTAGGCTCAACAGGCTTTGATGAACAAATATGATAAAGGGAGTGAAACAGAGTGAGGAACTGATAATGACACCTAGGTTGCAAACCTGGGTAATGGGGAGGATGATTGTGCTGTTGAGTGAAATAATTAGTAAGAGGAAATAGCTTGGATAAAAGATAATGATTTCAGTTTTGGACATGTTAAATTTTGGACATGTATTAAGATGCTTGTGGGAAACCAAATTTGAGATACCCAGTAGATAATTACAGATGTGAGATGGGAGGCTAGGTAAAATGTTAGGGTTAGATAAGTAGATCTGGAAATCATTAGGATAAAGATGATAATTGAATACATGGGAAATGATAAAAAACAAAATGAAATAGTATAAAAGGAAAGGAGAACAACCTAAGACAGTCCTAGGGAACACCTGCCTTTAGCAGTTTGAATGGATGAAGATCTAGCAAATAAGCCTTAGAAGAAGTCAGATAGGTAGAAGAACTAGGAAAGAGCAGTCACAAAAACTTAGAAGGAGGGGCTGATTAGCAGTGTCAAAGGCTGTAGAAAGTTCAAGAAGAATGAGGATTGAGAAAAAGTCATTATATTTGGCAATTAAGAGTTCAAAGGAAACTTCAAATAATAGAGATTAAAGAGAATTAAGAAGGGAATGAGAGGAGAGGAAGTGGAAGCACCTGTTATAGTCAGCCTTCTCAAGGAGTTTAGCCACAAAAGGGAGGAGTGATACAGGATGATAGTTAGTGGGAATAGAAAGATCAAGTCAGAGTATTTTTTAAGGATGAGGAAGATATTGGTGCATGTAGTTATTAGGAAAGCAACCAGTAGTGAGGGAGAGATTAAAGATTGGTGCGAAAGAGTGGAGATGATAGAGTGGAGATGCTGGAGATGGGATGAAAATTGCTTGTATATTTAGAGAGATTTGGAGGAGTCAGGGGAGAGAAACTGATAAAAGGCAGGTACTTCTTGGCTCTGGGTTGCTCTGGGGTTTGGATCTTCACTGCTGGCTTGGGCAGAAGCTCTGAGCCTCACTCTGGTCTTACATCAGCCTTGTGCACTGTAGACTGCCCTTTGATGGAGTTTGGGGCCTCCCTGAAGGCTTGTGCTAGGGCTTTGGACTTTAAGGGTGGACAGGGATGCTCTGCTATTGGCTTAGGCAGGGCCCCAGGGTCTTGAAGTTGGCTTGTGCCCAGGTTTGGAACCTGGTGTGGGGTGGGCAGCTTGCATTCCCCTATGTGAGGTTTTACTTCCAGTTCCCCTTACATCTCAATGAAATCAATCCTCTCTGCCTACCTTTCAAGTTGTTTTCTGTAGTAGAGTTACTTCACTCTGAACTTGTAGCTTCTGTGACTCATTTTGAGATGTTATTTTAAGGTTGGTTTGAGAGGTTTCTCAGAGCAGTTCCAACTTTTCATGCTGCTACTCTGCCATCTTGGCATCACCCCTCAATTAGCCACTTTCTAATCAATAGTGATTTGGAGCATTTTTTATATGACAATGGATAGTTTTAATTTATTTCTCTGAGAACTATCTATTTATATACCCTTTGACCATTTTTCAGTTGGGGAATGCTTTGTATTCTTATAAATTTGACTCAGTTTTCTATATATTTGAGAAATGAAGCCTTTGTTAGAAACACTTGCTATAAAATACTTTCCCAAATGTATTGTTTGAAAAATGATATGTTTTGATCTGCATTCAGACTCCATCAGCTCCTTCTATGTCAGTGGATAGCATTTTTCATCATGAGTCCCTTGGAATTGTTTTGGATCTTTGTATTGTTGATAATAAGGTCATTAATAGTTGATCATCATACAATATTCCTGTTACTGTGTACAATGTGTTCCTAGTTCTGCTGATTGACCTTTAATTAAAAAAATAAGCTCCATTGATCCTTGACATAAGTTTCTGGATTTCGAGGTTTACAGCCTGCAAAGAGGAGCTCAGATTAGTGCAGTTACTTCCACTTTTTAATTTTCTGTCCTTTATCAACAAGAGCCCAACTCTGGCATCTTGGGATAGTTGTCCAATGCTATCCCTATTTTTGAACTCTGACACTTCTTGGCTCTAGACTTCTCTTCCTCTCTGTAAAAAGAGAGAGTTTTGATTATATTGCTTTTTCTCTTTCTACCCCTTCCTTCTTAAAAAACAAACAAACAAATCAAAAATCCCTCCAAACTATTGCTTTCAGTAGAGGACCTCTATCATACATGTACTTAGTCTAGGCCAGCTCTCTTTTTCATCCTTGTTTTCATTTTCTTTTTTTTTTTTTTGTTCAGCACATGTGGGACACTAATATTACATTCTGAATGTTATGGCTCCATTGTTCTCAGAGGAGAAGAGTTTTTTGTTAGAAAAATTTTTACAGATCTTTTCTACTTCTTGTCTGTTTGTGAAACTTCATCCAGTTTCATTTGTAAAGCCTTAGGACTGACTCAGTTTAAGCCTTTTACCAAATTTTCTTTAACTTTTTTCTTTCCTTCCACAGCTTCTTGTTGCTTTATGAGGCTTGATACTTGATAATACTCTACCATCTTCTTCCATCTATCAGTAAATATTATCTTGGACAATTTAAAATAGACAATAATTGAGAGCCAGGCCTAGAGACAGGAAGTTTTGGGTTCAAATCTGGCCTCAAACACTTTCTAGCCATGTGACACTGAGCAAGTCACTTAACCCCTACTGCCTAGCCCTTATTGCTCTTCTGCCTTAGAAACAATACACAGTATTGATTCTAAGAAGGAAGGTAAGAATTTTAAAAAATAAAATAGACAATAGGCTGGGACTAAAATTGAAAAGAAAGAAAAGAGTTGCCTCTGACACTTTTGGGAAATTGCTTAGTTCTAACCAAGTTTCTCTCTGAAACAAAGATCCATATTTTTAACATTGATATTCTTCCAGTTATATTGCATGATTGAATCATAAAATACCATAATCTCCAAGAAAAGAAAGCTTAGCTAAGATCATCCAAAGGGCAATAGAGAGGCAGATAGTAGACATGAACAAGATGTAAATAAATTGCATTAGGAATTACATGGTAGATATGGGGTGTGAAAAATGTCACCAGAGAAACATATGATGGGAAAGTCACATAGTGAGAGAGAGGGATAACAGATGAATAGTCTATGTCCTTTAATGGTATCCACAAAATGTCAAAAGAATTCAAAATAATTTTGAATTATACAAAGCATTCAAGGAATGCCTCCAGACACATTGGGGAGATATCCCATGGTGGATTCATGGGAGAATGTGGAGGATTGTCACGAATGGCTAGCTTGTAGTTTGCATCTTGAAAGGAATATCCACAATGATGAAATCACAGATCTATCAGCTAAAGTTTAAAATTTTTATTTATATACTTTTTTGAACACAACAGCTGCTTCCCAGTGAATCCTCAACAAACTCTCTTACAAAAGTATATTCTTCCAAAAAAACCCAACTTAAGCAAAAGGAGGGATGTGCCATTTCCCTTTGACAACGTGGTCCTAACATTTTCCATTACATTAGCCTAGAATTTTGTTGTTTGTTTTTGCTGACTCCAAACTTATGACTGTAATAATTTTGTATATTTTTATTTTGGATCTGTTTTCTTCCCTTTGTGCCACTTTGCACAAGCCTTTCCGAGTTTCTCTGAATTCTTCATATTTGTCATTCCTTATGATTGCATAACATTCTATTACATTTACTTAACATGATGTGTTTAGTTTTCTCTGGCTACATATTTTGTTTCCAGCTTTTTGTTATCAAGAAAACTGCTGCTATGAACATTTTTGAATATAAATCTTTTCTTGCTCTAGCTAAACCCCTTGAGATGTTTTCCTATCTCTGAACTAAAAAGTATAAACAATTTACTAACTTTTCTTGTATGATTCAAAATTCTTTTTCAGAACTTTTGAGTCAATTCAAAGTCTATCAGTGAATTAGTGTGCCTTTCTTCTTATCATCCACCAAAAAATGAGTTTCCTATCTTTTAGTATTTTGGCTAGATTGATGACAACACAGTAGGTAGCATAATAGGGGAAGAGTGACAGGTTTTGGATTTAGGAAGATCTCAGATCAAATCTGGTCTCAGACAGTTCCCAGCTGTGTGATCCTGGGAAGTCAAGTGTGTTTGCTTCAATGACCTTATTTGTAAAATGGGGATAATCATAGCATCTATCTCTGTTATGATTCAAATGATCTTAAGAGGTTCATTTTGGGGTAAGAATATTAGTTTTTTAGTTATATCAGGATTATGGGTTAGGCTAGCATTATAACAGATTTCTATACAGATTTCCATGGCTCTCTTGGACCTGGGCCAACCCTTCTCTTGACCACCCCAAGATATCTTTGATTGGTGATAGCTAATTAAGAGGTGGTCCATTAACCTATCTATTCCCACAGGTAGACAGGTCACATATGTAGTAAAAATATAATTGCAGAACTTTCCTGTTAGCCAGAGCCTGTGAAAGAACCACATTCCTCAGGACAAAGAGAATGCAAAAATCTGTACACTGAATGGAGCCAGAATTCTCTTTAATATATAGGAAAGGATTTTAGACCTTTACAATCCAGGACACGTATATAAAAATAATGCAGTATATGAAAAATAAATTTTCACAACTTCCATGGTTGTTGTCAGGATTAAATGAGAAAATAATTGTAAAGCACTTAGTACACTGCCTAGTATAAAATGTTAGCTATTATTATTATTGATGAGTGTGATACCTTAGGGTTGGTTTAAATTGTACTACTTTATTGGTGATTTTGAACAGCTTTTCAGGTTGTTCAGGATTGTTGATAACTTGTATTAAAAATAATTATTCGCTCATATCTTTTGGGGAATGGCTCTTATGTACTTAATTCTGACTCAGTTTCCTCACTTGTTAAATTGGGATAATAACATTTCTACATTCCAGGGTTGTTGTGAGGATAAAAAGAGATGATATTTGTAAAGTGTACTGCAAACCTTAAAGCATTATATAAATGCTAATTGTATTATTACATGTGTGTCAAACTTTTGGTCAGACTTTTATCAGATACAAATTTAATGCAAATATATTCCCTCACTTACATTTTTTTAAACCCTTGCTTTCTATTTTAGTATCAATTTTTTTTTTTTAAAACCCTTACCTTCCGTCTTGGAGTCAATACTGTGTATTGGCTCCAGGGCAGAAGAGTGGTAAGGGTAGGCAATGGGGGTCAAGTGACTTGCCCAGGGTCACACAGCTGGGAAGTGTCTGAGGCCGGATTTGAACCTAGGACCTCCCATCTCTAGGCCTGGCTCTCAATCCACTGAGCTACCCAGCTGCCCCCTTTAGTATCAATTTTTTAAAAACTCTACCTTTTGTCTCAGAATAGGGGTTAAGTGACTTGCCCAGGGTCACACAACTAGCTTAGTATCAATTTTAAGATAGAAGAGTGGTAAGGGATAGACAATCAAGATTAAGTAACTTGCCCAGGATCACACAGGCAGGACATGTCTAAGACCAAATTTGAATGTAGGTCTTTCCAGCTTCAGACCTGGTGCTCTAGCTATCCCTCTTCGTGTTGTTTTTAATATCATTGACTTTATGTGTTCAAAAGTTCCCATCCTTCATGTGAGGACTACATACAATTCTTTTCTTAAAAATTTAAATTTTAAAAAATTTTTATTTTGAATATTTCCCCATAGTTACATGTTTCATGTTCTTTCCCTCTCCCCCAAGTCCCCTTCGCCCCCCTTAGCTGATGCACAATTCCACTGGGTTTTACATGTATTGTTGATTAAGACCTAATTCCATATTATTGATAGTTGGACTAGAGTTATCCTTTAGTGTCTACATCCTCAATAATATTCCCATTAGCCTACATACAATTCTTAATTGGATGCAAAGATGTGATATTACTATTATTTAATAGGTTTTTTCAAGCTGCCTCACTGGAATTTATACTTACATTAATTAGCTCACACATCTACTGAGATAGTGGAGCACATTAGCAGTGGGGAATTAATCATGGGATCAGTTAAGTTTTTTTGAATCCACTTAATTTTGGGATCAAAGGGGCAGGTAATAGGGACAAGGTAGTATGAAGGACATGGCCCTTTCAGGATTTGAGTGGCCATCAGCAGCTTGTTAAGTATATGAAATCTTGGCCCCTTTTGCTAAGGGTGTCCTTCTCAAATTTTGATTGGTCATTTGCAATATGAAAGGAGTGGGCAGAGGAATAGGTAGCAGGGAGATAGCTGCTGTGAGAGTTTAAAAGAGGAGAAATGGAGCTGCCCAGTTCAGTTGTAAGACAATTAAGAAGGCTGTGAAAGCTGGGACATTAAAGCTGATGACGATTTTTTTCCCTTTGAGGCTCTGCCACCCAGGCAGCAAAAAGTAGACATATCAGAGGTAGAAAAAGAGACACATGGTGTTGCTCGTCTCTATCTGTATGCCCAGGTGAGGAGAGGTAGCTGCTGGTATCATAGCAGTTCTTTCCTCACTTCCACCAAGAAAGAGGTCAATCAATCAATCAACTTTTATTAAATACTTACTATGTGATAGGCACTGTGCTAAATGTTGGAGATACAAAGAGACAAGACAGTCCCTGCCCTCAAGGAATTTATAATCTAAGGAAAAGAGACAATTTGGCAGTTTAATAACTTTAATATGCATATTAAAGGACAGCTAGGTGGTACAATGGAGAAGGTACCAGGTCTACAGTCAAGAAGACCTGTGTTAAAATTTGCCCTCAGATACTTATTAGCTGTTTGACTCTGGGCAAGTCATTTAAGTCTCAGTTTCCTATGAGCTGGAGAAGGAAATGGCAAACCATTCCAGAATCTTTGCCAAGAAAACCCCAAATAGGGCCAGGAAGAGTTGGACAGAACTGAAATACATACAAAAGTACCACTCATAAGGGAAAAATAAAATATTATTTAAAAAAGGGAAAAAAATGAAAGTGTAGCACAGTAGCCTGCTAAAAGGCCCTTTCTTTTTTTACCTGGCAAAAAGAAGCCAGGAAAGAAAAAAAAACCTATAAATACTCTGAGTGGAGAGCCCGAAGTCCCTCTAATTCCATGCTATTATGAACTTGGAGAAGTTTTTACTAAGCAGTCTCAGTAAACATCCTTAGAGGTCTCTTTGTGTATGCCGCTAGGACTGGGTCATCTTTGGCAAGTCTCTTGTTATTTACATAGAAGTGTGGGGAGAGGGGCACTAATGATTGAGAGGATTAGAGAATGCTTCATGTAACAGTAGTGCTTGAGCTGAATATTGAAAGAAGCAAGAAATTCTATGACCAAGATGTGAGGAAAAAGCATTCCAGGCATGGGAGAGAGCTAGAGTCCAGTCTCAGAGATTGGAGTGTTTGTGTGAGGGACAGTCTCAAGGTTCAGTTGGGCTGGTCTGTAAAATGTGAGAAGAGGAGTAATGTATAATTAGACTGGAAAGGTAGGTTGAAACCTGGTGGTGAAAGTCTTTAAAAGTCAAATAGAGGGGACAGCTAGGTGGCTCACTGGATTGAGAGCCAGATCTAGAGATGGGTTCAAATCTGGCCTCAGATACTTCCTAGATGGTGTTATAGGAATATAGGGTACAAGGGAGATATAGAGATATAGTGATGGTGATGGTGTGTATCTATTTATGATCTACTCAGCTGCAGTTGGTTGGAGGAACACCTACTCCTATCACCCTGACTGCTGCTGAAAGTTATCCCCTTCCTCTAACAGCTGCCCAAGTAAGGATCCTTGAGAGGTTAGATAGATGGGTAACTTTTCAGGTCCAACCTGGTGTTGGATAAATTAGTATTAGGCTATTGATCTGCCTTGGAGTCAAATGCAGTCAGATCCTAAACGTTATCCAAGGCAGATCAGGACTGAAGGCTATTGATCAGGTGGAAGCTGGATATTTCACCTCTCTTCTACCTCCTTATGTGTTTGAGAGGAATCATTCTTGTTACTCTTGCTT
Source organism: Gracilinanus agilis (assembly GCF_016433145.1). Lineage (NCBI taxonomy): Eukaryota > Metazoa > Chordata > Mammalia > Didelphimorphia > Didelphidae > Gracilinanus > Gracilinanus agilis. The sequence continues at coordinate 420,997,760 of NC_058131.1, read as the reverse complement.
GTGATTCTGCTTAATGAAAGGTTTTTTGCTTTTGCAAACATAGGAGACCCAATGTACTATGGTTGCACTCCATCTTTAGCTAGGGACCAGTTATTTCTGTATTTTAAGGTATTATCAACAGATCTAAATCCTATCCTCAGACATCATCTTTCTGAAAATTCCTTCCCAAAGTGGGAAGGGAAAGGAGGAAGGGAAGGAAGGAGATAAGTTCAATCATATAACTTAGGAAAAACTGTGTGGAAATTTATTCATTAAATGTACTTGGTTAAAAAAAGAAAAAACTATTAATTCTTAAAAAGCAAAGTAAATTAAAAAATCCCTTCCGAAGAGGCAGCAAGGTTCAATGGTTAGAGAATAAAGCCCTGGTTCAAATCTGCCTCAGATACTTTCCAGCTGTAGGACCCTAGGTGAGTCACTTAAACCCAATTGCCTAACCCTTACCTCTCTTCTGTCTTGGAACCAATATTTAGTATTTATACTGATTCTATGATGGAAGGTAAGGGTTTAAAAAAAAATCTCTTTCCAGATCCACATGACTCCCATCTGCCTCTTCACTCTTGCTGTTTCCTTCACCTTTCTTTCCTCCACCTATATCCTTCCATTTAAATCCTGTCCCACTAGACTGTGGGGAAATGGTGTGCCTAGAGCCCAATGGAGATGGGGAATGACAACAGATTATTATTGTTATTTTTATAACTATAAATAACATAAATATAACATATTTATATAATATGACAACAGATTATTATTGTTATTATTATAACTGTCATTATTATTTAGTTATAAAAGTTAAGAATAATCATAACATATAAAAAAGCCATAAAACTTACTGTAGACATTCCTCCGTATCCTAATCACTTTGTTTAGGTGCCTCATTGAATAATACAGCAAGAAGATATTGCAACTGGCTGAGAAACAAATTAACCTTACCTCTAGGGCATGTAATTAGGCAAGCCCTGAGGTATTTGAGGTAGTCAAGGCTAGTAGTTGTTAAGATTAAATTCTCTGGAGACTGTATCTTAATTTATACTTATTTATTAAATGATAAAAAAGCAGGTCAGAGAAAGAAAAGGCACCAGCCACCTGTGGCCGGTTGTTCCCTTTCTAAGCCTCTTCACCTCGTCATCCTTCCCTCAGTGGTCTGTGGGGTCCCACTACAGACCCATCTCCTCACACTGTGATTTCCTTTCTCAATTCAAACATACATTCAGTGATGCCATTTTCCTGGGTCTAATTGGTTGGACTTAACCCAGTTTGAGTCGGAGGCTGGTCCTCCGGATGCCAGGAGTCACGTTGGAAAAGAGGCAAGCATCTTCTGAATCCCAGGAAACCATGATGCTTCTTGCAGTCCTCCCAAGAGTATCCATTTGTTTCCCTTATACAGATAAGCCTTAGTCTTTGTTCTTAATTCAATCAGAAGATGGAGTTGAATAGCAACTACAAAAGAATAGTGGTTCAGACCAGTAAATTCTCATAGTGTATATGAAGGAGACTAAATATGGAGACTCCATGATAAGGAGATAGAGGAAAGAGGGAAGAATTTCTCTCTCTTCTTATAGTCATGTAGTTGTTTTTTTAAACCTTACTTTTCATCTTGGAATCAATACTGTGCATTGGTTCCACAGCAGAAGAAAATGAAAGTCCAGGCAATGGGAGTTAAGTGACTTTGCCCAGAGTCACACAGCTAGGAAGTGTCTGAGATCAAATTTGAACCCAGGATCTCTTGTCCCCAGGCCTGGTTCTCAATCCACTGAGCCTCCTAGCTGCTCCTGAGATATCATTTTAAGAGTTGGAAATATGGATTCTCTCCTAGACTGCCTCTAAGTCCTGAGGGCAGATTATTTTACTCCTTCTGCCCTCCCAAGACTTTTCCTTCTCCCCTTCTAGTTTTTCATTTTATCTCTACCTCTGCCTCTTTCTGCCTTTCTCTGTGTCTCTGTCTGTTTGTCCATCTGTCTTCCTCTCTGGTCTTTGGTGGTGAAGTGGTCCTGGAGACAGAAAGAGCTGAGTTCAATCTAGCCTCTGACATTTACTAGCCATGTATGCTTGAGCAAAGCAATTGATCTATTTGCCTCAACTTTTTCACCTGTAAATTTGGGATAATAATACACCTTGTTTCCAGGGTTGTTGTGAGGGTCAAATGATCCTCAAACAAATTATCCGCAAAGGATAATAATTGTAAAGTAGTTAACAACCTGTTATCTAGATATATCTATATATACATATATATATATACACATATATATAGTAAGCTCTATATAAATGTTATATATCTACAATAATAATATATTATATGTTAATTAAATTTTATCATCATCTAGTTATAGAATTATTTATTCATATAATTAATAATAATGACAATTATTATTATTATCTTACTTAGCTTTCCTACTCCATAAGTGGGGAAGGGACCTAGTTCTTTCTCTGAATCTAGAGCCTGGTGTACATCTCCAGGTGAAAGAGAAAGGAGACAGAGGAAGCAGGCTGCTTAAGCAGGTGATAAATGCCTTTTGGAGATGAAAAAAAGAGAGTGTTGTCGTGAGAGTCCCTATGCAAAAAGAGTCCTGGGGAGGGACACTACTCTCACTGCTTCCTGACCTGGTAGCCAAAGGTGGTTAAAAGTATGGGGATAGGGAGTGTCCGGCAGAGGGAGCTAAAGCCCCACTGAACCATAGACAGGCCAAGTCTGGATGGTGCCAACAGTCATCAGGGCCAAGATCCGAGCTCAAGCTGAAGCCAACCACTGACTGTCCCCTATGGTATGGATCTTTGTCACTTTATTCAATAAAGAAACATTTACTAATCCAAGCCCAGGATGATGCCAGTACTCATTAGGGCCAAGATTCGAGCTCAAAGTGAAGCCAACCATGGACTGTCCCCTAAGGTAAGGATCTTTGTCTCCTTATTCAATAAAGAAACATTTCTTTATCACTTCCCGAAAAGGGTGGTGGTGGTGGATAATCAACAGTGTGAAAGGCCCAGAGATGAGCTGGGAAAGCTCTCTTGGCTCTTCATTTCTCCATTTAGCCAGCTAGGCACTCAGGATAAAACATTAAAGAGCTGTTAGTCTCAATTGCCTCTAGGACCAAATACAAAAATCTTCTTTTTTGAAATTTAAAACCATTACCACCAGACTATAGCCCATCTTTCTGGCCTTGTTATACATTATTCATAGACTCTTCAGCTGGGCCAGACTCACCTCTTGTTCTTCCTCACACATGATATTCTATCTGCTTTTTCTATGCCTTTGCACAGGCTGTTCTTGATGCCTCTAATACCCTTCCTCTTCACCTTCCTCTCTTAGAAATCTTATCTCTTCAAAGTTCACCTTATATGCCTCCTCTATGAGGCCTTTCCTGAGGCCTTCAGTTACTACTGTCCTTCCCTGCCAAACCTCCTTGTCTTTACTTTTACTATAAAGTATATACTGTGCAAGACACACTGTGTTTGTGTGTGTGCGATCATGTAAACTGCCCCCCTTCAATAGCTTCCTATTGCCTAAAGACAAAGTACGCTGTCTGCCACTCCAAGCCCTTCATAATCTAACTCCTTCCTACCTTTTTAGAATTCTTACACAACTCTCTGATGTGTACTCATTCAACCAGACTTCCTGGCTGTCCTGCAATTGCGATGTTCCATCTCTCTGCTCCAGGCATTTTCTCTAGTTGTCCCTCTTGCCTTGAACTCTGTGTCTCCTTTAGTCTGACTGCTGGCATCCCTGACTTCCTTTAAGGCCCAACAAATGCCATCTTCTACAGGAAGCCTTCGATAAACCACCTGAATTCCCCTCTTTTAATTATTTCCTACTTATTTTATATATAGTTTGTTTTGTACAGATTTGTTCGCATGCTGTCTCCCTCCATTAGATTGTCAGCAACTTGAGGACAGGCACCCTCTTTTGCTTCTTTTTGAATCTTCAGTGCTTAGTACAGTACCTGGCATGTAGGAGGTACTTAATAAAATGTTTATTGATCAATTTTTAAAAATCCTTACCTTCTGTTTTGTTATCAATTCTAAGACAGAAGAGTCTTAGGGGTAGGCAACTGGGGTTAAGTGACTTGCCCAGAGTCACATAGCTAGGAAGTATCCAAAGACAGATTTGAGTGTGGGTCTTCCCAACTCCAGGTCTGGTGGTTCTAACCACTGTACTATCTAACTGTCCCTTATTGATTGATTGGACTGGGCTGATTGCTAAATGTCTCTCTCTCTTTTTTTTTTTTAAACCCTTACCTTCCATCTTGGAGTCAATACTATGTATTGGCTCCAAGGCAGAAGAGTGGTAAGGGTAGGCAATGGGGGTTAAGTGACTTGCCCAGGGTCACACAGTTGGGAAGAGTCTGAGGCCAGATTTGAACCCAGGACCTCCCATCTCTAGGCCTGGTTCTCAATCCACTGAGCTACCCAGCTGCCCCCTGCTAAATGTCTCTTGATTAAGTACTGGAGACCCTGAATGTGGAGGCTGAGGAACTGAACACTGTGTCTCAAACAGAAATAGAATCAGAGAACAACAGAATTATTTCAGTTAAAATTAAAAACAATCCCAGAATGTCAGAGCTGGATCGAACCTAGGAAGTCACCTATTCCAACGGGGGGGGGGGGAATTTTTATTGAAGGAAAAAAAAGTGAAGCCCCCAAAGAGGGAAGAGACTATGGAGGTCAGATCTAGGACCCTGAGGCTAGGTCTTCTGACTCTTAACAGGGGGCATTTCATCTCATTTCCTCCTACTACACTGTCAACTCCAGAAAGTTAAAAAAGCAAGCTTTACTTAAATCTGGAGGATTAGAGGGTTTGGTCTGCACAAAATAGGCACTTAAATGTTTCCTGAAATTTGTTGAAACTGAAAAGAATTTGGAGACCAAAAGGCAGAACTAGCCCCAATGGGGAGAAGTTAAAGAAAGGCAGATTTTGTAGTATTAAAAGGAAACATTTCCTAATAACCCAAGTTCTTTAACAATGGAATGGGCTGTCTTGGGAGGTAACGAACTCCTCAGTCATTGGCAGTATTGAAGCAGAAGCTGAATGGCCCCCTGTTAAAGATGCTGCAGAAAGATTTTCTGTACTGGGAAGGAGATTGTACTTAAAGATTTGCAAGAGATTCTGATTCTCTCGTTTCTTTTAGTCTCTGTGGGCACTCTGCCTCAGTTTCCTCATCAGCACAATTGTACTAAATGACCTCTGTTTCCTTCCAGTTCTGGGTCTATAATGATAGGATCCCAAGAACACCACACTCCCAGCTACTCACATAGAGAGCCTGCCCCACACTGTTTAGTCAAGAGGCCAGCTGTGTTTCCTCTCTTGACTCAGCTTCATTAGCCTCCCCATCTCCCTGCCTCCAGCTGGACCCTCTCTGCCTGCTGGAATGCTTGAGGCAGACACATTCTCTCCATTCTCCCGGGTAGCAGCTGCTGAGAAATGCAGCCTGTATGAGGAAATCACATGGTTATGGTAGGCTGCATCCCAAAGACGCTTGCAGGGGATGAATCTGGTCTTTGGGTCAGCCTGGGACATCAGACTGGTCTCATTCTGTCTACCTTCAGCCTCTAACTCTAACTCCCCTCAAATGGACTATTCTTACTCTGTGGAGGCCCAGCTGAGCATGGGAATCTTCTGTCTGCCTCTCCCACTGACCAACACTACCTTCCCCCGCTCCCCACTCCCTAGGTGGCTGTCCTATGCACCAGGGCAAGAATTTCCATCAGGCATTGTACGCTGAAAGCTGAATTCTTGGCATCAAGAATCAGTTAGCAACTGAGGAAATAGTGACTGCTGCCCTCAGGAAGCCTGCTTCCCCTTTCCCAAAGGGCTAGGCTGTTTAGCACAAATGCTGTCGTCCTGCTGTGCCCTTCCTCATTCCCTGAGGATAGTTTTCTGGGTAGTGGCCCTACAGGAAGTCCACTGGGGTCAATCAAGGACAATGTGGGGTCTTGACTTTCGCAAATCACTAATGCTTGATTTTTGCAAGTCACTCCTCACTCCCTTTCATTTCCTTGCCACTCAATTTTTTCCTCTGGTTTTTCTTCACCCTGAGCTGGTCTGAGACCTAAGAATTTGGAATGGCAGAGCCTGGAAGGACCTTCAATGGGCCAGGTGCTGGAACTGAGATTTTACTCTACTCCTGGGGTTTGAGCCACACTAGATGCTTCTGAACTTTCTCCTTTCTCAAAGATCTCCCTGCAAGGGAGTGCCACTGCTGTGCATAGTCCCCTTTCTCGGGTCACCTTGGATCTGTGATCTGAAGCTGGGTAGTGAGCAACAAAACTTCCAATTGGCATCTGTCCCTGTTAATGTGCCCCATATACGTCTGGTGGTACCAAGACCTCTTCTTCCTGGGCAGTAGAGAGCACTGTGTGCAACCAGACAGACCGCATCCCCAGTGTCCACAGACTTCTCTGAGGCCCTTTATCAAACTGATCTGGACAAATGAAACTACTGGGCCTTATTTGGAGTTCTCCATCAGGTTCTGACCTCTAGTGCATTTTTTTTAACCCTTGTACTTTGGTGTATTGGCTCATAGGTGGAAGATTGGTAAGGGTGGGCAATGGGGGTCAAGTGACTTGCCCAGGGTCACACAACTGGGAAGTGGCTGAGGCCGGGTTTGAACCTAGGACCTCCTGTCTCTAGGCCTGACTCTCACTCCACTGAGCTACCCAGCTGCCCCTGCTCTAGTGCATTTTTTAGATCTGTTTGGAGGAGTTTTGTGGAGGGGAGCTCAGTTGGACTACTAGTACCACTCTGACATCATGGTTCTGCCTCTTTTGCTCTTTTTTCTTTTTTAAACCCTTACCTTCCATCTTAGAATCAATACTGTGTATTGGTTCCAAGGCAGAAAAGTGGTAAGGGCTAAGCAATGGGGGCTAAGTGAATCACCCAGGATCACACAGCTAGGGAGTGCCTGAGTCCAGATTTGAACTCAGGACCTCCCATCTCTAGGTCTGGCTCTCAAGTCACTGAACCACCTAGCTGCCACCTCTCCATATAATTAAAAAAATTATTTTTCTCATATTATCTCTGATATAGGCAAGACAAGGACTATTATCCCAGATGAGAAAACTGGAGTCCTGAAAGCTTAAATGACTTTCTTACTTACACAATTAGTAAGTATCAGAGATGGAATTGGACCTTAGATCTCCTGAATCCATATTCATTGTTCTTCCCTCTAATTCAGGGTAGGGATTATTTAGGGCCTTGATGTCCCCTTCTTTGGCCATTAGACACCTGCTAGAGGGCTGTAGGAGGGGCCTAGAGTCTCAGTTTCTGTATCTGTAAAATGGAGGTAATAACTTCCCTCTCAGGAAAGAGAGAAAGGAATAGAAAATACTTTGGGCAAAATACAAAGAGGAAGGGTGATTGCTGTCATTTCTCTTGTTGCTCTTGCCTGGGCCCTGAGCATAAGAGTTGTTTCTTCTAGGAGCACCTCCAGACAATGCCTTGGTTTGTATCCAACTTCCTGAAGGAGGAATCACTTTTAGACTTTTCCATGGAAGCCTGGAGAATGCTCTTCTCTGATTTTCCATAGATTCAAGACTTGGTCTGGCTGCCTTGAAAGGGGGCTAAGTCACTAAAGACCCAGTGAATTGCATTTCTTTTCATCTTAGTTGGGCCTGTCCTTCAGTCCTGATTTTACATTAGTTTTCTTTCCATTTTCATATTATTATTTTAAATTATATCATATTCATATATATTATGTTTAATTTATATGTAGGTATAATTTGTATATATAAGATATAATATATACTATAGTTCCTTCATTAACTCTCTTTCCAAGTTAGGAAGAAATACAACTGCCAGTGCCTTGGTCCCTTTCCCAAGGTACCCCAAGCCTTGCCAAAAGAACTGTTAGACCAGTTCTCTCAGTTTTCCAAGATTCAGCCCCGGACTTGCCTTCATTGATCTCTTTCTGAAAGTGACAATCCTCTCTCCCTCGGCACTCCCCTAGGCTGGCTTTGTTCATCTCTAGAGCCTTTAACACATTAGTTATCCTATACAATCTATGGGAAGGCCAAGCCTAAACCTGTCCCTCTCAGATCTCCCATAGATGGTGGATTAATTTCCTGAGGTCAAAGCCTGGCCAGGCCTGCTCCTCCTCTGCTGCCCTGAAAGAAGGTGAAAATGGAGGAAGAGAGTCCATGGAAGACCAGTGGTGGGAAACCATATAGGTTGTCATGGTCTGATATATCTTTAGCCAGAACAATTAATTCCATCCCTGAGAAGGGGTTCCAACCCGGAGTAAGAAAAGACCAGAAGTGGGACTGAATGGGGAGAACTAGAGCTTTCCTCAGTTCTGAAAGAGATCCTAAAGCTTACCACTACCATCGAAGCTATCTCTAGGGATGAGCTTGTCTGAATCCTCCAAAGAAGGGCATGGCTTCTGGCAGCTGGGCATCTTATTTTCACAGTAACCAGTTTGCCAACTAGTCTGACTGAGATCATCAAAAACAGGAATGATCACACCCTGCCCCAGAGATTTGGGGAAGGGCCTATGCTTTGTGGCAGGGCAGTCATATAGAGATCTGGCGATGGCAACAGCCTCAGAATTTGTATTCTGGCCTCTCCTAGACCAACAAATTAATTACCTTTTGTCCCCAGGAATAATGACAGAAAATTAGAGTTGGAAGAGACTTCAAAGGGCTTTTAGTTCAATCTATACCTGAACAAGAAAGGAAATTTTTCTTTACAATGATTCAAAAGCTACCTCTCAGTATTTTACTTCTATTTCTTTGAACTATCTGAAAACAAAGCAGAATTCCTCTTCTTAGTGTTTAAAGGGATGTGGTTTCTCTTCAAGGCTAAACATCCTTTAAGTGATATTCACACACCATGGTCTTCAGACTCTTCATCAACCAGAGCACCTTCCCTTGGAAAAGATCCTATTTTGAAATGTCCTTAAACTGTGATGCTCAAGATTGAACACAAAACTTTAATTGAGTTTTGACCAGAGCTCTGTAACACAAGAGTCTGTCCTGAGGTCCCTTCTTTTCTCTCAAAAAATTCTCTTTCTTGGTAACCACATCAACTCTCATCGGTTTGTCATTTTTTTTTAAACCCTTGCCTTCTGTCTTAGAATTGATACAACTATTGGTTCCAAAGCAGAAGAGAGGTAACGATTAGGTAATTGAGGTTAAATGACTTGCCCAGGGTCCCATAGCTAGGAAGTGTCTGAGGCCATATTTGAACCCAGGAGCTCCCTACTTCAGGGTTGGCACTCTATCCACTGAGCCACCCCCCCCATCCCCAGTTTATCATCTTTATGCAGGTGACTTAGAGGGTAAATATTATCCAAGAACAGGGATGAATCTTCTGACTTCAGGCCCTGCACTCTACTGCACCACCTAAGTGCCCTTATATTTCATTATACTCATGTTCATTAATTTGTTTAGCCAATACCCAATGTATGGGTGCCCTCTTAGTCTTTGATTCTTTGCAACTAAATAAAGACCTACAATAAATATTTTTATATAAATGAGTCCTTCCCCTCTTTCTCTGATCTCTTTAGGGTATGTATGCATTAGTGATCTCTTTAGGTCATTAGTTCTCAAACTTTTTTTGGTCCCAAGGACCCAGGACACTCTTAAAATTACTGAGGACTCCAGAGAACTTTTGTTTACGTGGGTTACCAATTGACATTGATTGTTAGAAATTAAAACCGATTGTTGTGGGAGAGCTTTGAGGTGAAGCCCCAGGTTCAGACCAGGTTACCCTTTGCAAGAATGCAAGACTACAAAATTTAGCTTAAACGTAAAAAGAAGAATTTGTTAATTTGGAAACCATGTTGAAAGGCTGAGAGACAGTGTACAATTGGAACACTGCTTCCCCAAGGAGATGGGGCTTGGGGTTTTTATACCCTTTTGACAACAAGACCTATGTGACTAGAGAAAGGATGATGATGGCATGTTACTGGGTCTCTGGAACTCAAAATGGGTCATGTGGTTATATCCTATGCCTCAAAGTCAAAAGGGGGTGAACTGTCTAGTTTAGAGAATAATCAGATATCTGATATAAAGTAGATGCTTATCAGGAGCAAGCTGGGAGGTGCCTATCTGTACTCATCAAGAATGAGGGGAGAAGCCAGAGAAGATCTTTCTCTTAATCAGTCACCTTCTCTTTAACACCACAAGAATGCAAGGAAAAATGAGTCTTTTATGTACTATCTGACTGAGACATAATCTGGAGTTTTGGGGTATCTAGGGAAGGGAAGCCTGTACCCCCATATTATAATGAATTTTTAAAAATTACTTAAAATAACAACAAACTCATTACTTGCTAACATACAAAAATATCTTAAATGAAAATAACTCTATTCTCCCCCAAAGCTTAGTGAGAACATTGTTTTATATATTTTTGCAATTCTCTTTAGTATTTAGATTAATAAAAGTCAGCTAGATTCTCATATCTGCTTCTGCATTCCAACTGTTGTGATTTTTGTTTGAAGTATATTAAAAAATATGGCCTCATACAGATATTTAGTTGGAAAAGTTGGGGAATGGATCTTTTAAAAATTTTTTTATTTATTTAACTAGTTACACGTAATAACAAATTTCCACATCACCATCAATTTGTTCAGCCATTCCACAATCGAGGGACAACCCTTTATTTTCCAATTTTTTGCTACCACAAAAAGTGCAGCTATAAATATTTTTTTCTGCTGTGGGTAATTTTTTAAAATTAAAATTCATTTTTTATTTTTAAATATTTTCCCATGGTTACATGATTTTTTTTCTCTTTCTTCCCTCTTCCCTCCCCACTCCCAGAGCTGAAAAACAATTCTACTTGGTTACACATGTGTTATCACTTGATACCTATTTCCATATTATTCATTTTTGTAATAATCTTTTAAAACCAAAAGCCCAAATCATATACCCATATAAATGAGTGATAAGTCATATATTTTCTTCTGCATTTCTGTTCCCACAGTTCTTTCTCTTGATGTGGATAGCATTCTTTCTCATAAGTCTCTCAGAATTGTCCTGGGTCATTTCATTGTTACTAGTAGTAGAGTTGATTACATTTGATCGTTCCACAATGTTTCACTTTCTGATTACGATTTCTTGGTTCTCTGCTTATTTCACTCTGCATCAGTTCATGGAGGTCTTTCCAGTTCATATAGAAATCAAGCAGTTCATCATTCCTTATAGCACAATAGTTATTTCATCACCATCATATACCACAGTTTGTTCACAGTCATTCCCTAACTGAGGGATACCCCCTTGTTTTCCAATTTTTTGCCACCACAAAGAACATGACTAAAAATATTTTTGCACAAACTGTTTTTTATCTCTTTGGTATACAGACTCTGGGAAGTTTTCTGTCCCCACAGAGGCATGGGAAGGGCGACCTGTGATCAGAGCTGAGCACATTATGTGTACAAACAGGCAAGGGAGTATGGAAAACATGATTAGAGCTCCATATGGGGGTTAGAAGATTGAGCTTTTCTGCTAACTCTCTTCTTGTGATCTTAGAAAGTTCCTTTTCCCCTTTGGGCCAAAGTAAGGCATCTGACCAGATGACCTCTTGGGTCTCTTTCACTTCTAAGTCCTATGATCCTAAATCACTTCCTCTCTCTGCTCCTCTTTTTTCCTTTGTATTTAATTTTTAAAAAAAGTTACTAAAATTTTATTCTTTTTTTTTGAGTGCCAATCTCTCTCCCTCTCTTCAGACCTTCTCCTAACCACTGAGAAGGCAACAACATGATTTTATTTTTATTATTTATTTTGAATATTTTCCCATAGTTCCATGTTTCATGTTCTTTCCCTCTCCCCCAAAACAATATGATTTTAATCATATATGTGAAGCCATGCAAAGTGTATCATTTGTAAAATGAGTAGGTTGGATCTCAAAGTACCTTTCCTATGCTCTGACTCTGTGGTGTGGTTGAAAGTGTACTGGCCTGGGAATCAGATTATCTGGCTTTGAAATTGAGCTCTTCCACTTTGCCTTGTGATGCTGGGTGAGGAAATCTATTTATCTAAGGTACAGTTCTTCCCTTCTCATCTATAAAACAGAGATGACTCTTGTGTCTTAGAAGGGTGAATATTTTATAAATGAAAAACTACTATAAATATTACTTATCGGAGCAGCTAGGTAACTCAATGGATATAGAGCTAGGTCTACAGATGGAAGGTCCTGGGATCAAATCTGACCTTAGATACTTCCTAGCAGTATGACCCTGGATAGGTCACTTAACCCTCTTTGCCTAGCCCTTGACACTCTTCTGCTTTGGAACCAACACACAGTATTAATTCTAAGACAGAAGTTAAGGATTTTTTTTTAAAAAAAAAAGACTACTTATTAAAATAATAATTTGTTATTCTAGGCTCAGGAATAATTATTATTACTCTGGTGCAGAAAGGAAACCAAGATATGAAATGAAGACATTCAACCTGAGATTCTTTAGCAGAACTTTTAATATCAAACTATAAAAATTCAAGTACAAATCTTAGATATAAAGACACACAAATAAAAAGTTCTCTACAATATATACAATTTACATCAGGCCATGTTCCAGAGCTGAAGGGGAGACAGGCCAACTCTGGGCCTGTGCTCCAGATGTGGCAATACTGTTCAATAAGGGATTTCAACCCTCTACAATGGAAGAGAGAATCCCAAGGGCCCTGGTCTATAGACACCTCTCAGAGCCAACCCTTCTGGCTTTCCAGAGGGATAGAGAAGTGATAATTCCAGCCCAAGGATGTGCATGTTTGTGTCTGTGAAGGTATCAGTAAGCACAACTCTAGAGAGGAGGGAGTGAGAGCAAATATGTGGCCACCAAAAGGTTCTGAAAGGAAAAGGCTGGGGCCGCTCTACTATGAGCTCCTTGGACATGATCCCTCAGCAGAGGACTCTGAGGCCTCCCATTTCCAATCCTGCCTTTTGGCCCCACTTAGCAGGCTGCTCCCAGGCGGGGAGGAATCAGAGTCAGGCTCAAGAGGGTCTTGGTCCAGTACTGGTCCATTCCAAGGTTATTGTAGCCCTTTCCGAGGGAACGAGAAGGATCCTGGAGAGAGGAGCAGGGGAGAAGGGAAAGCCCTTAGACATGAGGGGCCCACTGAAAGGGCAGCAAGCAAGGATAGAAGGGGCAGCTTTGTCCTTAAGGCTTCCCCACATGACTTTGGGCTTCAGTGATCTGATGGTATAGCCCAGGAGAGAAAACCCAGGGCTAGGAGGCAAGAGATCTGGATTGTAGGCTGAGCTCAGACATTTTCTAGCTGTAAAATTTGGGTAAGCCATCTCTCCTCCCTTGGTCTTAGTCTCCTAGAACCAAGGGAATGACAGCTGGAACAGATCTCAGTTACAGAACATAGTTTATCATAGTTAGTAAGAGGGTAAGAATCACAGATCAGAGAAAGACAGAGCTGAAAAAGATCTTAGACCCAGAGCATACATTGCCAGAGCTGGAGTATCAGAGACCTTACATTGAGAACCAGATACAAGAAGTAACTTAGAACCAGAGAATATCAGGGCTGAAAGGTACCTTAGAGATCATTTATTCTGATCTCCTTATTTAACAGAAGGGGAAACTGAGGTCTTGAGAAGTGATGTCACAATCCTCTGAAGCCAAATAGTGAATTTTGGTGGTAGAACCAGGCCTGGAATCCCTTCTCTCTTGATTTCTGTCCCAGGGTTCTTGCCCTTGCCATGATTGACTTGATTCAAAGGACAGTCAGTGTTTGAACTGTTCTCCCATTTTTTGGATAATCAGGCTTTTCCTGGGAAGGGTTTGGGGGGACAGACCCTGGGAGTCTGAGACTCCATAACCTCCAAGCCTGTGACCATCTTTTGGGCCACCAGCCGGCTCCTGCTTGAGAGTCTCTTGTACCACGAGGCAGGGGTGGGAGAAGGGCACGATGAGCATGCAAGAAGCTGGGCAGAGTTTTTCGGGGAGGGGAATCATGGGTGCAGGCTGGGCTGTGGTGAAAAACTAACCAACCTTTATAAGTGAAAACAGGGACTTGGAGGAATCTGTCACCAAAGTGCTAACGTCCAAAATGTTTTTGATGCTTTTGATCTCGCTGTGGCTCAAGTTGCCCTTGATGGTCAGGATGGCTCCCAAATGCCCTTTGCTATAAGAAAAAACAAGACCAAGATAAGGAGAAATGTGGCTTAGAATTCAAGGCCCTCCTTGGGGTCCTTCTCCCTTCTGTCCCCCAACCTCACCTTGCCAGCCTACAAACAAAAAATATCAGAGCTAAAAGGATTTTAGAGATTATTTAGTCCAACCAATTTCATTATTTTATGGATGAGAAAACTGAGGCCCAAAGAGAAGGGGGCTTCTTTCAGGAGAAATTACTAGTAAGTGAAATATCTGGGATTCAGAAACAGGCATAATGTGTTATTTCTTTTAAATTCTTACTTTCTGTCTTGTTAGCAACTTGAAGACAGAGGAACAAGGGCTAAGTAAACAGCATTAAGTGACTTACTCAGGGTCACACAGATAGGAAATATCTGAGGCAAAGTTTGAACCCAGATCTTCCCAACACCAGGCCTGGGACTTTATTCCAGCTTCCCCAGGAATAATTTATTTTTCTACTCTATCATTGTTAACTCTCAATGTCTCTCTTGAGGCAAATCTCTATCAGAGCTCCATTATAGTAAGGACCATATCTTACCTCTATGATGAGACTTATCTCCTTACCTCTACCCTTTAGGGGCTCTAAATCCTATTTAAAAAAAAACAAACACCCGTATAGTCTGTCTTAGAATCAATACCGTGTATTGGTTCTAAGGCAGAAGAACGGTAAGGGCTAGGCAATGGGAGTTAAGTGATTTGCCCAGGGTCACACATCTAGGAAGTGTCTGAGGCCAGATTTGAACCTAGGACCTTCTATTTCTGGGCCTGGATCTAAATCCACCTAGCTACCCCTAGCTGCCCCCCCACCCCTAAATTCCCTCTAAACATAATATGCTTTCTATGATTGCATATAAAATTGCTTGCCTTCTCAATGAGGGGGAAGGAAAGAGGGGTAGGAGAGAATTTAGAATTCAGTTTTGTAAAAAAAAAAGGTTAAAATTGTTTTCACATGTAATTTGAAAAAAAAAAAGATTATAGTAAAAATCAAGTGAACAAAACCCTAAGCATGACCTCCTTCAGGAGGGATTCCCTGATATCTGCAGATGCTACTTCCTTGACGCTGAAATGCTCAGGCATTTACTTTGAACCTACATTTTGTATATGTATATATGTTATCTTGAGATTGGTTATTTTTTGGGGGGGTTGGGGGTGGGGTTGTTGTTGCTCGTTCATTTTTTTTTTAAACCTTTACCTTCCTTCTTAGAATCAATACTGTGTATTGGTTCCAAGGTAGAAGAGTGTTAAGGACTAGGCAATGGGGGTTAAGTGACTTGCCCAGGGTCATGCAGCTAGGAAGTGTCTGAGGCCAGATTCGAACCTAGGACCATCTCTAGGCCTGCCTCTCTTTCCCCAGAGCCACCTACCTGCCCTTGGGATTGCTTCATTCACTGTATTTGTGATTCCAGTCATGGTGCTGGGCACATAGCAGATGCTTAATAAATGCTTGTTGATTAATTAATCTAAACCTTGTATTTTTCATAGTATCACTTTGTATACAGTAGGTGCTCAATAAATGTTTGTTGAATGAGAACTTAAAGAGAGCCATAGATTGTTGGTGCTGTATACAACGTCACACAGAGTCAGTGACACAGCTGAGTCTAGGATTTAGTTTGTCTGGCTCCTAGCCTCAGGTTCTTTCTCCCATATACTTTGTCCTTTTCTTAAGAGCTTGTTGCATTATTTTACCATAACTATAGCATCACTACTCTGCTATATAGTTAAGTACTCTTCACTATATAGCATTACATTGCCAGAGTTATTGAATAGATTATCATATGCTCTCCCCCTTTAAAAGCACTGTGATGTAGTCATGAAGAGCTAAATTCAAATCAAGTTTCAGATATGACTTGGGTCAAGTCACTTAACATCTTACAGGAGAGAGCTTAGACTTCATGACCTCTAAGATCCTGTCAGCTCTAAATCTATGACTCTGATCTCCTCTCTGTTCCTCTCACTGACATCCACTCACCACTAGCTCCTGGAAGGTAGAGACTGTTGCTTCTCCCAGCTTCTCTCCAGTAGAATCACTAAAAGATGTCACTGGTCACTAGGCAAATAGAATGCAACCCACTCTATTCGAAGCTCCTCAGATTCAGTGGCTTTGGTGAGCTGCCCACTGGGAACCCACTAGATTTAGATTTTCTTACAGGAATGGCTTGTAGGAGGATAGGTAAGAGAAGTGATGGAAACTTCATGGAAATATTATTATTATTATTATAAATATTACTAAATAATAGATGGAAAAAGGAGGGAAGCATTAGGAATTTAATGGAAATTGTTACATTCAAGCAAGTTTGAACCTTAGCCTCTCCCTAATGCCAGTAAGTTTCAATTAGATATCGAGTGATAGGGTTTAGAGTTTGAGCTAGAAAGAATATTAGAGTTTGAATCCAACTCTCGGTTTGCTGATGGGCCAACTAAAGCTGGAAGAGAGGAAGTGACTCCAAATTAGTGCCCATGAGGTTTGCAAAGTCTTCTTTGTGTTTTCCTTTAAGATTGAGCTTCCTTATTCCCTGGCCTCCACCTCGGTACCAGAGTACTGATCCTCAAGAACAGATAGCAAGTATTTCTAACCCCATTAAAGAGCTCTCAACTTTGAGGTTACTCCTCAAACAAATCCCTCCATCTCCAGACACTGTGGCTGTTCCTATGCCTGGAATATTCTTTTCTCATCTCCACCTCATCGATTCCCTGTCTTCAGATTCTAGCTAAAGTCCTGCCTCTTTTGCAAGGAACCTTTTCCTGATTCTTCTTAATGCCAAAGACTCTATGACTTTGGAAATCACATTTCTAGAGGGAAGGATTGGTGAATGGAACAGAGTTAACATCCCTGGTAGCAATGAAAAGTATTTTTGACACAGGAAAAAAAGAAAAGTCAAATTCCACTTTCACCTCTTCCCTCTTAAACCTCTTTTTGTTTGATATTTGTTTTAGATAGGTAGTTTAGAAGATAAGATGGATTTTTGGTGGTAGCTGGAATGTTTGAGATAAGTAGGGGTCACTAGGAGTTTAGACTCCACTTTATCTGTGTGATCTTGTGTGACTCACGGGACTTGGGTTTCTTTACCTATAAGATGAAAGGGTTGAACCAAATGATCTCTAATATCTCTTTCAGTTTTAAATCTCTGATCCTCAATTTTCTCATCTGTATAATGGATATAGGCAGCTAGGTGGTACAGTAGGTAGAGTTGGACCTAGAGTCAGGAAGACTGGAATTCAAAAGTGGCCACAGATATTTACTAGCTATGCGACCCTGGGCAAGCTACTTAACCCTGTTTGCCTCAGTTTCTTTATCTGTCAAATGAGCTAGAGAAGGAAATGGCAAACTATTCCAGTATCTTTTTTCAAGAAAATCCCACATGGGGTCATGAAGAAATGGATACAATTGAAAACAAACAATAACAAATGATGAATATGATTCTTGGGATGAGTTTTGACTTCTCTCTTCTCTTCCACTCACCTGAAATCTGGGAACCTATTGGCAAATGTTGCCACCTCGAGCTTGATGGCGCTAGTATCCTGGAGCCGAATGATTTCTGCCAGGGTAGGGAGGGCTGGCTCTAGCCAGGTTGCAGGAGATCCCTGAAGGAGAAAAAGCCTGGTCACTTAAGCCCCAAGTCTTCCATTCCACAATGGAGCAAATCACCCTGGCCCCAGACTGAATCCCTTAACTGGATCATTGAGGACCTACAAAAGGTCTTGCTCTTTTCCTCTCAGTCTGCCTTTATTTCACAAAATTGGAGGCAGCCGGGTGGCTCAGTGGATTGAGAGCCAGGCCTAGAGATGGGAGGTCTTGGGTTCAAATGTGGCCTCAGATACTTCCTAGTTGTGTGAACCCTGAGCAAGTCACTTAGCCTCCATTGACCTTACTGCTCTTCTGTCTTCAAACCAAAACTTAGTATTGATTCTAAGATCAAAGGTAAGGATTTATAAAAAATTCTGTCTCTTACATTCTGGGAACAGAAGTGTTGGATGTTCGTGGCATCCATCGAGATCTGTCCGGCCAAGGTCAATTGAAGGTCTGCAGTCCTTAGCACTAGTCGCTTCTTGCTGAGCCGGATGATGTATTCCTTCACTAGGTATAGGTGAATAGCTTCCATGATGTCCTGAAATCAGGAGGGGACAGAACAGCTGGGTCAGCAGATCTGGGGCCTGGGAGTGGGTATAAATGTGGGGCGCCAAGGAAGAGGGGGAAGTGCTTGCTGAGGAAGCTAGAAAGGGAAGATGGAGGAAGTCTGGATCATTACTGGTGGGACTCGGTATCTTGAGATTCTCTGACTCTGTATAATCTAATATGACTCTTAGGGCACTTCCAGGGGCAAAAAGTCATTCATTCTACTTTGAGGCAGGTTCTTCCTTAGATTAGAGAGTAGATAAGAGGCAGCCTCAGTAGAGAGAAAACTGGCCCTGGAGTGAGGAAGACCTGAGTTAAAAAATGGCTTTGGACTCATTAGCTGTAGGATCCTGGACAAGCTGCATAATCTCTGCTGCCTTAGTTTCTATATCTATAAAAGGGTTAATAATAATGGCACCTACTTCCCAGGGTTGTGAGGATTTTAAAAAAATCTATCTCCATGTAATTTCCCCTGGGAGATGAGACAGGTGTGTGTTGGGGAGAGGAGGGATTCCCGAAAAGATTCCCAGGGTGAAAGGTCATGAATAAGTCCTTGGGTCCATCCTTTCCTCTTCCCAAGGGACACAGACTGTTCCCACAGGCCATATGGACGGGGTGAAGGTGGGGAAGGGGTGGAGTAGGGGTCAGACAGTCAGGCAGGCTTCCTGTTACAAGGGGCTTAAGTGACATTTCCTGGCCCAGCCACATCCTCCTTACCTCTTGGTACCGTTTTCTTAGGGCCTTGAATTCTGGCAGACGCTCACTGGTGATCCTAATGATTTCTGCCACAGTTTCCTCATGGGTGGCCCAGCGGGTCTGTGTCAGCCTCTTGAACAGAGGCTAGAAGAGGAACAGTTTTATTTTGGTTAAAGATGCACAGCTCCTAGATGCCCCCACCCCAGACTGAATACACACACAAACACACACAGATATGGCTATTGAGGGGAGGGTGGGGGCTGCCAATCAGTTACCGGGTGACCTCCATTTCCAGGTTCGCATTCCATTGCAATCTGGCGGAACTAGATTTTCAGTCCTTCCCTCTTTATCTTCCCCCACTCCCATGCTTTTCACCCTTATCCTTGACTCCATCACAGAGAGGATGGGGCAAAAAACACACACGGATGAAAAAAAAAATCCAAGGATGGAGCAAAAAACACACAAGAATGGGACAAAAAGCACACAAGGACAGGGCAACCCCCCCCCCCCAACAAATAAGGATGGGGCAAAAAAACGTGTTTTATATGGAAGAACCTGGGGAGACATCTTCTCCAGGAAGATTACAGCTCCCTCTTTGGGGCAGTGAACATGCAAAGGCCTAGGGGTGCAGGGAATCTCTAGCCATCCCTGGAACAGCTATGGAAAAGTTGCATTTTTAAACCAAAGTTTTCCAAAAGTGTCATCCAAGGGACCCATGGGGGCCTCTGAGACCCTTTCAGGCACCACCAAGGTCAAAACCATTTTCAGAATAATACTAAGACATTGTAATTTCTAAGATGGTAAATACTGATAAAAGGTGGCATAGTGGATAGAGTGCCAGGCCTGGAATCAGGAAGTTCACATCTGGCCTCAGATTCTGTGACTCTATATGATGCCCTTAGGGCATATTCAAGGGCAGAAAGTCTTCTTTGAGGCACGTTTTTCCTTTTAGATCAGAGGCAGCTGGGTACAGCAATGGAGAGAATACTGGCTTTGGAGTGAGGGCAGACCTGATTTCAAAAGTGGCCTCTGATATATACTAGCTGTGTGACTCTCCACCAGTCACTTAACAAGTTGGCCTCAGTTTCCTCATCTGTCCAATGAGTCAGAGAAGGAAATGGCAAACCAGTCCAGTATCCCTGCCAAGAAAACCCTCAAATGGGGCCACAGAGAGTGGATCGGGACTGAAAACGACTAAACAACAAAATGTCGATAGTACTATGAGCCAGCCAAGCAAAAGTTGTTTTGGTGGCGGAGCAGTCCTCAAAAAACTCTTAAGTACCTGAAAGGAGTCCTGAGCCCAAAACGTGTGAGATGTTGCTCTGAACTAACAGCTCATTCCCCAATACAGGCTGAATTTTAAAGCAAATGTCTTAAGGGAGGCTTTGTGGATTTCCCAGAAACGAGGATAGATAGGATGTATTTGGGTCCGGGCATGCCGGACCTGGAAACGGACGGGTAAGGGGTGGGGCACTGTGGGGTAGATGACAGGAAATGGCGACTCTGAGAATATGGCAAAACAGGGAAGTCTGGGGGCCAGGAATGAGGAGGGTGAGGTGGAGACAACTTCCAGGCAGGCAGGGAAGGCATTTCCAGCCCGGCTTCTCTAAGAAGGACAAGCATGCCGGAGGGCACCTGACTCTGCCTCCCTACCCCCCACTCTCTATTCCCTCAAATTCTCCTTCTCCCAAGGCAGGAAATTACCTTCAGTACCAGGAACAGGTCTTGGAGCAGAATGTTGAAGCCACCTTGCTCTATCTCAGGGAGGGGGTGGAAGATGAAGCTCGAAGGCTCCTTCTTCAGTGTCTGGGAAACCTTTTCAATGTGTGTCCTGAAAGCAAACAGGGAGGTTAAGCTCAGAACAGGCCACGGTGATCCAACCAACTCTCTTCTTTAACAAAAAGGAGAGGGGGAGAAGAAGGGCAACTACCTCCCTCAGTGGATAGACAGCTAGGCCTGGAGATGGGAGGAGCAGGGTTCAAATCTGGCCTCAGACACCTCCTAGCTGGATGACTGACCCTGTGCAAGTCACTTGATCCCCATTGTCTAAGTCTTACTTCCCTTCTGCCTTGGGACCAATGCTAAGCATCTATTCTAAGACAGAAGGTAAGGGCTTTTATACATATATATATATACACACACATAGAAAAATATAGATATAAATCTACAAATAAACATATACAGATATAAATACCCATAAAGAAATATGTATATTTCTTTATGGGTATTTATGTATATATTTATGTATATATTATATATACAGATGTAAATGTGAAAATATGTAGACATAAATATAGAGATATAAGCATATATAAATATATAAAAATCTACACAGATATAAATATGAAAACATACAGCTATAAATGTTTAAAAATAAAAATATATACATATATAGGTATAAATACATATAAAACATATAAATATATATCCATATTTGTGTATAAATAAATATAAAACATACATATGTAAATACATAAAATATATATCCATATTTGTATATATATGTATGTATATACATATATATATTTATAGAAAAAGAAACCCAAAGAAGGAAAGAGATTTGTCCAAGATCACGTGAGGAGTCAGTCAGTGGAGATCAGTATTCATCCTGGTCTTCTGTCAAGTTCAGTGTTTTTTCTTCTGAAGCCAGGGAATGAGAAAGCTTAATTCTGGGGTGGTGTTAAGCCCTTTTAAATATACTTTACCAAGAAAAAGAGTTTATTAAATGCTATACATCTACAATCTACAAATATAGTCTTGAAGTAGAAAAAGAAGTGAACAAACCTTAGAAAGAGAGGTTTTACTGAGAAGCTGAGAACAAGCTTCCCAGGGGAACTATCCCCCTTAGGAGCTGAAGTCCAGGACCCTTATCCTGGTATTCATCCATGGTTTCCCCCCAGACTTCCCCACTTTCAGACTTCTTTTTCTTTTGCTCCTTTTATAGAAACTCTGATCAGGCTAGGGTGAACACACCAGCAGATATCCTAAGCCTTTGTTTACACTGGCCTTCCTTTAGTTTCCTCCTATCAAAAAGTGCATTTTCATTCTTCAAAGACTTACTCAAATCCTTTCTTCCAGGAAGCCTTCTTTGATTACTTTAGACTATACTGACCCTTTTCTTTTCCTAACAGGAAAAGACAGAGTGGGTACTCTGGTGACTAGTGAGATGAACTTTCTGGCTGAATCCTTTGTTCACTGATAACAGTGCCCCCTCCACCCCAAACAAAACAAAACAAAACCCAACACCTTCCATCTTAGAATCAATAATACTGTGTATTGGTTCCAAGGCAAAAGAGTAGGAAGGGCTAGACAATTTGGGTTAAATGACTTGCCCAGTCACACAGCTAAGAGATATCCTGGTTCTTTATTCACTGAGCCACCTAGTTGCCCCCTCACTGATCACCTCTTGGTGATCATATGAAAATTTGCTTAATGTTTGAATTCTTTATTACACTGATCCCATTTAGAGGAATTCTCTTTGTGATTTTATGATGCTCAACAGATACTTCACTGATCTCTGAATTCTCTTCCACATCATACTTAGTAATTTTAGGGCTCTCCGGTGCCCATTAACTTATAAGTTCTTTGAGGTACATAGTAGGCATTTAATGTATATTGATTGAATGATTAATCACCTTAGCCCTACACTAGGTTCCAGTCCTCATTCTGCCACTAGACAAGTCACAAATTCTCCCTGAGTCTCAGTCTCCTCCTCTTAAACGAGTCCTCCTCTTAAATGAGGACACTGTCAACTGATGAAATTCTGTATCCTATACTTCTGGCAATTCTCCAGGGAGCTCCCTGAGGCCCCTGGTCCTAGTTTATCTTCCCAACATGTGACCTAAGCACAGGGCTGAGCTCATGGGGTGGGAAAGTGGGAGAAAACTCAGGAAAGACTGCTTCAGTGACAGACTGCTAGTTCTCCTGCAGTGGTTCACCCTCCCGTCCCTAGGCTTACCTGAAAGCCAGGCAGTTGTTGATGTTGGCCATGATGATGGCTCTGTAATGTTTCTGTTGTTTGCCTTTCTCCAAGAAGTCTACAAAGGCTTGTTGGTAGCTGTGGGTATAATTTCATAATCTTAGAGATGGGGAAGATGGGGCCCAGAGTGGGAAAGAAAACTGGTCCCCAAATTACAAAGACTGGCAAAGGCTAGAATTTCAGCATTGTAGGGATCCGAGCCCTGAGTCCTTGCCCTGTGCCCTCCAAGGATTGGGCAAAGTTGGGGGGAGCCCTGCCCCATGAACACTAGTGCCCTACCCGTGAAGGGGCATACCTTTTCAGGAAGGAGGAGAACTTAGTCATCAGCAGTGGTTTTATCTGTTTACCCAGGTCAATTGTAATGTTCTCAGCCTTGATTTGTAACCCAGAGATAATCTATAAGAAAAAGGAGGTTAGGAAGAGAGGGGTTGGGGGTATAGACTTGAGCAGATCTTGCTCCTGAGACTCTGGCTGGTAGGGATGAAGGGATGTAGGAATGCATTCTAGCCTTCACATCCTGGGGAAAGGGAAGACTGTTGGGACTATGAGATAATGGCAAAGGCTGCCTGGGGTGGATCACCTTTTCCTGCCCAGGGAAGGAATATGAACAAAGGAATAAATGTGTGCAAAGGTATGGATACACAGAGGGTGTATGCAGTTAACCAATGTTTACTAATTGATGCGTGTGAAGGATCACCAGTTCTTTGCAGAAGTGAGACAGAGACAGAGACAGAGAATAAGAGATAGAAAGACAGAAAGACAGAGAAGGAGGGAGGGGGAGAGAGACAGACAGACAGACAGACAGAGAGACAGAAAGAGAGAGAGAGAGAGAGAGAGAGAGAGAGAGAGAGAGAGAGAGAGAGAGAGAATACATATATTTAAAACCCATCTTAGAATCTAAATATTGGTTCCAAAGAGTGGTAAGAGTTAGGCAATTGGTGATTAAATGACTTGCCCCAGGTCATCCAGCTAGGAAGTTGTGTGAGGCCAGATTTGAACCTAGGATGTCATGTCTTGCTCTTTATCCACTGAGCTACCTAGCTGCCTTGTGCATATATTTTTAAAAAATCATAGTAGAAGGGCCCTTAGAGATCTACCAAGTTCAGTCCCCTTATTTTATAGAGAAAGAATAATGATTCCCAGAAAAGGGAAGGATATAGTACTAAATAGCAGAGACAGGATTAGAACTTGTGTCATCTGACTTCAAATCTAGCTCTCTGGCCACTATGAGTTTGGCTACATATTTGGGTTTTTCTCTCTTTTTTTAAAGTGGGAGTGGGAGATTGGGGTAGGTGTAAGGGGTGGGATGAGATCTAGGAGTACAGACACTATGTTACGTGGATAGTCAAGTGTGTCAGCAGTAAGCAGCCCAGGCTATTGGGCTCAGCATGCCATGTAACACATACACATACAGGCACATCCAGGTATGGGTGGATATGTTGGGGAAGGGCCACAAGAGATCTGGACATACTTATGTGCATATTTTCACACTTGTTTTGCCTTTGAGAGCCAGGGCTGTGTATCCAGGTACCAAGTATTCATACGGGTGGATACCTGAATGAAAAATACATCTGTGTGTTTTGGGGGCCAAAGCCACAGCTCCTGGATATGCATACATTTATGTTCCATAGACTGTACATATGTGTTATGCCTCTGTGTTATGGAGCAAGGGGCCAGAAAAGCTGTTCCAGTACCTGGATGATGTCAATTGGGAGCTCACTGTGGAAGTATCCTTCTAGATATATGGGCTCCTTGTCCTCTGACCATTTCTTCACTTCCAGCTTCAGCCCCTCGTTCATCAGTTCCTGGACACTTGCCTGAATAATGGGGGAAGGACCCAGATGGTCATGGGAACTTTGTGGTAGTAGGTTCAGCCTGGGGATAAGGGAATCACCTAAGATGCTTTCCTCTATCCCTTCCCACCCCCATTCTCACTCCTGGTTGGCTCTAAGGTCCCAGGGTGGGATGGGATATGGGGGGTGGGAAGGGATAGAGGAAAGCATCTTAGGTGATGCAGGAATCAGAAGACCTGGATCTCCTCTTGTCTGGCCCCTATGACCAACTTTCAGTCTGAGAAAGTCTCTTCTGTGACTCAGTTTTCTTATCTGTACATAGAGGAGGTTAATGATCTTTGAAGTCCTTTCTGACACTACCATTCTATAATTCTCTGATTTTCTCAGCCTTCATCTTTTGTCAAATATTAGCCTCTAAATTACGTCCCTACCCAGGGCTTTTTGCAAGGAAGGTGCTTTGGAGAAAGCACTATAGACAAATGAATTGGTATTACTTATTATTATTATCATTAGCCACTCACATCCAGCCCTGGGTTATCACGGTAAAAGAGGAAACCTGCTGGATTTGGAGTCAGAACTTCAGGGCTTAATTCCCTGTTCTGATACAAACCCCTCTGTTAGTTAACTTACTGACTGTGTTTGATTTTAGGTAAATTACTTCTCTTTTCCGAGCCTTAATTTTCTCATCTGTAAAATGAGTGATTAAACTAAATAGTTTCTAAATTCCCTTCCAGCTATTTATACAACAGAGGCCCACTTTTTGGGGAGAGGAGGGTGTGCCTCTCTTGCCACAGAATCCTTTGGCTTGTGCTCTGCTGGGAGGACTCTCCCTTGGGAAGGGGCTGGTGCCTTCTTTGAGAAGGAAGTCTGTCTACAGACAGGAAAGCTTTTGGTTCATTTGATTGACATCACAATCATCATGATGAAGAATAAAAATATCTCCACACATTGGTGAGTCACTGAAACTTTGTGAGTATTTTAAGTCTTTTTATTTAAGAGTAATTTTTGACTATTATTGACATTCCCTACTTGTACCTCAACCTAATGCAGGGTTCATCATTCTTATTTTACAGATGTGGAAACCATAGCTCAGAGAGGGGGAGGGAGGTGCTCAAGATCACATAGCAAGTTAGTGGGTTAGCCAGGACTAACTCAGAGCTCCTCACTCTTAGTAAGGGGGAACCCTCTCACTAAGTCCTCATTTCCCATCTCACTGATCTCCTCTCAACCAACCTATGAATACCAAGATCCTTTATTTCCCCCCTCCCTTGTTGTCCCTACCCAGATTACCATATCAGGTTCTCCTCATCCTTCTTTTAGATGTCCAGCCTCCTTTTTGGTTTCTTAGCTCAAAGTAATATTAAACCTCCAGAATCTACCTTTGGAAAACCAGGTCTTGCACTCATACTGACACCTGGTGACTTACATTCAAAGGCTCTCTCCAGCTATCCATTCTGCTCTTACTTTCTCTGTCTCTGTCTTTCTTCACTGTCTGTTTCCTCTATCTCTTTTCAATTTTCTCTCTCATCTCTCTGCTTTTCTCTCTCTTTCTCTTTTTCTTTTTGTCTCCCTAGCTTTCCCTTCCTTTCTGTCTTTCTTTCTTCTCTCTCCTTTCCATTGCTATCTCAGTCATTATATCTTACCCTCTTTTTTTTCTTCATAACTTTCCCTTATCTTTTAATTTCTCTCTTTTCTTTTTTTAAAATCCTTATCTTCTGACTTAGACTCAATACTGTGTATTGGCCAATTCCCCAAACTAGAATGGGATGGGAGGGCAGATAGAGAGCAGCTACTGTGAAGAAGGGGTAAGGAGAGAGGGACCAGGCCACATCAGACAGTACCACTCTTACCGTCTCATCAGATAGGTAGTTGACTTCTAGCCTTCGGATTTGTTTGGGTGGCAGGAGGCTCCCCAAGCCGATTTCTTGAAGTCTCCCTGATAGCTTGACATTATTGATGATTTCACTAATAGTGAAAACAAAGGGAAATGCAGAAATGAAGGGCCTGTGAGCAGAGAACTTTTCCAAGACTTTTCCCTCCCATTCCCTCAATACAGAGCTGGTCATGAGGCTAAGCATATGGATAGTCTCAAAAGAAAAGGGAGAAGGGTGGGGCAGTTAGGTAGTTCAGTGGATAGAGCATCAGGCCTGGAGACAGGAGTCCTGGGTTCATATTTGATCTCAGACACTTCCTGCCTGTGTGTCCCTGTGCAAGTCACTTAACCTCCAATGCCTAGCCCTTACTACTCTTCTGTCTTGGAGTCCAAATAGTATTAATTCTAGGATAGAAGGTAGGGATTTTTTTTAAAAGAGAAAGAAAGGACAAGAAAAGATAGAGTCTAAGAAGAGCTCACAGAATCATGCAATCTCCAAATCGGAAGGCACCTTAATTGGACATCTGGTCCAACCCCAAAAGAGTTCCTCCCAATACCTGAGACAAGGGTTAACTAGTTTTCATTTGAAGTAAGAAGGAATCTATTACCTTCCAAAGCATCCAATTCTACTTTGGGACAGCTCTAACTGTTAGGAAGATTTTCCTGATCTCAAAACTTAAATTCACATCTTTTCAACTTCTGTCCAATGCTCCTGATTCTGTCTTCTGGAGCCAGGCTGAATAAATCTGCCTTCCATAAGACAGCCTTTTAAGTATTGAGAGCAGTGATAATATTTCCCAGAGCCCTTCTCAGTTTCATCCCCAGATTCCCATTATGGCATAGTCTTGAAGCCCTTCATCATCATGGTGGCACTTCCTTGGATGGTTTCCAGCTTATCAATGACTTTGCTAAAATATGGTGGAGAGAACTAAACACAACAGTCCGGATGAAATCTGGCCAGAACAGAATATGGAAGGGTGGGAGAGCAGCAGATCCAGGTCCCACTCCTTAGAAAGCTTCTAGTTTAGAGTGACAGAAGATGAAAGTGGGTGCAGGGAGGGAACAAACATTTATTAAGAGACTATTATGTGCCAGGCATGGTGCTAAATTCTTTACAAATATTTCATTTGATCCTCATAACAATCCTGGACAATATTATTACCTCATTTTACATATGAATAACCAAAGACCGACAGAGGGGGCCTGATGCTCAGGGTGTGTACTCTAGGAGTACAGAACAACCAAGCAGCCATGACCAACAATGCCTGGAATGCCCCCCTCTCCACCCATCCTCCACCCAGGATGCCTCCATTTAGACCTGACCCTGTCAATCATTAATTCCTCCTATCTTGGGGCAGGTTGTGGCTTCCGACAGGGCACAATGCCACTTGGCACTGATTAGAGGTGGAGTGGTCTGATGCTGTAAATCTTCCGTTTCTACTCCCTTCCCTGTCAGCTTTCCGGAAATCTGGCAGGAGTAGCTGTCTTTGGATACCCAGGGATGGCACTTGAGCTGGAATCCCAGAAGATGGAGTGCCTGAGACTAGGCACAATTGGGTCTCTGCCAAACTGACCACTCTCTTCCTAATGTCTTCTCCTTTTTTTTTTTAATTAAAAATGTTTTGTTGTCATGCAAAACACTTTCATATTGGTCATTGTTGTAAGAGCAAAGTCATATGTAACCAACCCCCTCCCCCCAATAAAACCATAAATATACTGATGTGAAAGGCAATTCCAACAGTTTCTTTCTCTGGAGGTACTAACATCCTCTCCTTTTAAATACTCCTTCTTCTTCAGCTTCATCTTTCCTCCTGTCCTCTGCCCAAAGTCTGGTTAGCTCCGGGTCTCTGGAACTCTGGGCCACCCTTCCATAAACTGATAGATTCACCATCACACAGAAGTGGAGGAGGTGAGTGGGGATCATAAACCCAGAACCTTTGAGCTGATACTAAAGAGCCTCTCATCCAACACCATCATTTTACAGGTGAGGAAACTGAGGCCTGAGGAGGGGAAAAAGAGGTGCAAAAGGGGGCTCTAATTCCTTTTCTAGGGCTTTTTCTACTAAAAGTGCAAAGGGTCCACGTGGGAACCTGCTCTTCAACTGTATAATATTGAAAGTAAAATCCCCCAGTTCAGAACGCTCCTCTCTTCCACTTTACGGGGTGGTGGTGGAAGGTTGGGAGGAATGAGTAACAAAAGAATGCTGGTCTTGGAAGCAGAGGAAGCAGTTCTGGGTTCAAATTCCCTCTCCATCGCTTACTAAGACTTTGGGCTTAACTGAACTTAATTTCTCTGGGCATCAGTTTCCTCATAAAGTGAGGGGACTGAATGAGGGCCAGTGACAACTTCTCTGGGCATCAGTTTCCTCAGGAAGTGAGGGGATTGAACAAGAGGGTCTCTAAGATCACTAGGGCAGCTAGGTGGCACAGTGGATAGAGCACTGGGGAATCTTCCCGAGTTCAAATCCAACCTCAGACACTTACTAGCTGTATGTAAGCAAATCACTTAACCCTGTTTGTCTCAGTTTTCTGATCTATAAAACAAGCCGGAGAAGGAGATGGCAAACCACTCTAATATCTTTGCCAAGGTAACCCCAAATGGGGTCATAAGAGAGACAGACACAACTGAAAAAATCTGAACAACAGCGACAAAAAATCTCTTTCCAGCTTGCAATCTATGATTTTACCCAGGACTCCAAATTGCTGGGTTATCTAGAACTCCTAAACCTCTATTCACGATGGCTGAAGGGGTTTCGGCTCTCTGCCAAAGGCATAGCTGAGAAGAGGAAGTGAACAAGCACCGTCTGTGGTAGTCAGGAGACCCGAGTTCTCATCCTGGCTCTGCCCCTGCCTTGTTGTGTGACCCTGAGTAAATCACTTCCCCTCTGAATCTTTGTTTCCTCTTCTATCCCAAAGGGGAAAACACCAGCTCAGCCCTGGACCTCCCTTCCGGTGCTGGTGTGAGGATCAAAGGAAGAGTCTTTGTCTCTGAGGCCAGGGCGATAATAAGCATTTATCAGAAAGTGGGGGATGATGTTTACTAGGGCCCTTCGAGTGGGGGAGATGGTTACCTTCCAAAGACTTGTTAGAGAGTCCACTAGAGTAAACACAGCTGTCTGGAAGATATTTCATTCTCCTCCCTAGTTCCCAGGGGGCAGCCTCTAGTCCTAGGCACTTAAAAGACTCCAGTGATAAGGGCCAGGGTTTCCTCTTAGTTTGGCGGAGACCTTGGAGGTCATCTAGTCCAATTCCTTTTGTTTTTGGAGGATGAAGCTAAGGTTCAGATTTGAGGAAGGGATTTGTCCGAGGTCGTATGGCAAGTAAATAGGACAACTTGGGGTAACTAGGTGGCTCACTGGATTGAAAACCAGGTCTGGAGAAGTTCTGGGCTCAATATGAACTCAGGCACTTCTAGCCGTGTTACCCTGAGCAAGTCACTTAACTCCAATTGCCTAGCCCTTACCTCTCTCTTGCCTTGGAAAGAATACTTAGTATCAATCAAATCAAATTATATTTAGAATATATATACATACATATTCCAAGACAGAAAGTTTCTTAGAATACCAGTTGTCTACATATATAATATAGGACAACTGGTATTCCAAGTCAGATCTTTCAACTCCAAGTCCAAAGATCAGAAATCATTCAAAGTAGAAGGAATATATAGAAGCTTACTCTTTCCCACAGCTTCCTGCTCCCCTAGACCACCCAACATGTCCCCCAAACCTCTCCTACATTATGAAGGCTGACAACCATCTTAGAGTCTCAGAACTGGAGATTCTTTGGGATTCTGGGAATGAGGACACCTAGCTTTTAATTCTGAATCTCATAATGATTTGCTGCCTAACACGGGGAAAATCCCTCCTCTTCTCCAATTCTCAGTGGTTTTTTTAATCTATAAGTGAATAATAGGAAGCTCTGTGCATATGTGAGGGAAAATCTCATCTAAATATGTACTTTCTCCAGTGACTAACAATAGGGTTTTGCACAGGAGAGGTACTTAATAAATATGTGGTGTTATTTAAAATTGGCAGGGTAAATTGAGGGAGGCTGCTTTACCAGGCTATAGGAGAGAGAAGAAAATCACAAATAATAAAACATTAGAACTGGAAGTGGGGCAGCTGGGTAGCTCAGTGGATTGAGACCCAGGCTTAGACTAAGGAGGTCCTAGGTTCAAATGTGGTCTCAGATGCTTCCTAGATGTGTGACCCTGGGCAAGTCACTTAACCCACATTCCCTAGCCCTTACTGCTCTTTTGCCTTGGAACCAATACACAGTATTGATGTTAAGAGAGAAGGTAAGGGTTAAAAGAAAACTGGAAGGGGATATTTAGATTCAAATGCAATCATCTCATATTATAAATGGGCAACTTAAGGTCAGGGAAATGACTTGTCCAAGGTCATGGAGATTACAATAAATAGTAGAATTGGGATTTGAACCCAAATCCTCTGACTCTAAATCAAAAGCTCTTTCCACAACAACAGATAGACAAGTACATATGCTGTGGTCTTCACTTACTTTGGGTAGAGGTTCTGCACCCAGAGAAGCAAGAGAGAGGTGTCTTGCTTACTGAGCTCGAACTGAGCCATGGAGGAGACGTGGGCTGAGAAATAGTTATGATAGCACATGGCGTAGGTATGGAACACATTGAACTCAGCCGGATAGAGGGGCTGGAGGCGCTCGGCCACGAACAGAAGGTCTTCCTTCATTGTCTTGCCCATGTGCAGAAAGCTCTGGGCAGCCTCTGAGCTGGCCTCCTTGCCTTCAGGCCTGGGTCCATCTGGGGTCATGGAGTGAGGCCGAGTCATCCGAGCCTCTACGGAGTCCTGCACGCCTTCCTGCCACAGCTTGAGCCAGCGCCGGGGCCGGGTGGTCACCAGGGCTGAGGGCTCCCTTGCTTCAGCCGCCACCCTTCGGTCCTCTTGCTCTTGCTCCAGGATGATGTTCAGGGCCTGGAGCAGGAGTCCTGGCTCCGTCTCCTTAGGCCAGCGAAGCACACGCAGCACGGCTATCTTCAGCAGCGTATACAGGGCCTCCACCTTGCTTTGCTGGCGGATCAGCTCCTCCTCATTCATTCCACTTCCGTCCTGCGCCAGCTCCCGCTCCAGCCTCACTAGGTGATGCGCCACCTCCAGCTGCCCCTGTTCTAGCGCTGAGTAGAGCTCCTCCACTGTCCCAAGGGGAAAGAGGGGGTTAGTCATGCCTAGGACTCCTTAGGCTCTCTTGTCTTCTGGGGAGAAACATTCACAAAACGGGCATAATTCAGATCATAGGGCTTAAAACTACTGGAGCCCTGGGAAGAAGGAAAGCAAGAGGGCCAGGGATGGGAAGGGATTTGTCCAAAATCGCTTAGCCAAATCTGGCCTCAGACACTTCCCAGCTGTGTGACCCTGGGCAAGTCACTTAACCCCCATTGCCTAGCCCTTACCACTCTTCTGCCTTGGAACCAATACAGAATATTGGATTGAAGGTAAGGGTTTAAAAAAAAAAACCTGCTTAGCCAATAGTAGCAAGCAAAGTTGGGATTAGAACCCAGGTCCTTCCTTGGACTTCACACCCTCC
The DNA here is from genome assembly GCF_016433145.1 of Gracilinanus agilis. Classification (NCBI taxonomy): domain Eukaryota; kingdom Metazoa; phylum Chordata; class Mammalia; order Didelphimorphia; family Didelphidae; genus Gracilinanus; species Gracilinanus agilis. The sequence continues at coordinate 420,965,678 of NC_058131.1, read as the reverse complement.
TTTTCTAATTCATGCATTGCCTGCCTGGTATTTCCTTGGGTTTTCCTCTATTGAGAGGGAAGATGGGAGTATGATCAACATTGGCTGTAGAGTCAAAAGACCTAGGGTTGAGTCCTATTTCTGATACTTACTGACCATGGGACCTTGAATAAGCCATTGGCTTTATTTGCTCAATAGTTTATTCCTTTGTAAAATAGGGATAATACTTGCTGTGAGGTAGGTCCTTTATAAAATTTAAATTTTTATAAAATGATATAATTTTGTAATTTACATATATTTTATTTATATAATTATACAAATATATAATTTAAAATTTATGACTTTATAAAACTATACATTTTTAAAAGAAACTTAAATAAAAATTATAAAACTAAAAAAAAAGCTATTATGAAATTATTATTAGCTAAAGATTTTGAGGGAGCTCCATACAAGAATACACAGAGAGGTAGTTTGTGGCTTAGCAGATAAAGAACTGCCTTGGAGTCTTAGGTTCAAGTCTCACCTCTGATGCACACTGGCTATGAGCCCCTGGATGAGTGAATTAAACTCTCAGGGCCCTGGGCTGTTTTCTAAGACTAGGAATCACTGACCAGGTGCCCTGTCTGCCCCATGAAAGGAATTTCCTCACTGAGAGCTTTCTATACAGATCTAGGCTCCTTCTTCTTCTTCTTCTACTTTGAATGATCTCTTATCTTTGGATCTTCCAAATGGAACAAATGGGACTCCAAGCCTGTCAGAACTTCAGAAAGCTTCCTGACAGGCTGAGAGTAAGCCTGTGATTTGAGGAATAGATCAATTAATTTGATATAATGAGTCCAGAGATTTTTTTTTTGTAGGAAAGATATATGTCATATTTTTCTAGGGTTGAGGGTAATGGATGCCTCATTGTGATGCTTCTATCTAAAAGAGCCAGAGAACTAGGGATCTGGGGGGAACTGTGGCTAAGATTGGGCTTAGAAAGTTTTGGGGTCCCTTAATTTGGGGCTGGGGAGGCTTATGTACATCTAATGATTTAGCACTCCATTGTTATTTCTGAATGTGTATATTCTCAGTGACTTCATAAATAAAACTGACTGGATAGGGACAGGTTGCGGAAGAAGGAAATGATATCCAGAAAGGGGCCCACCTCATAACTGAGGCTTAATCAGAAGAAAGGGAAGGGAATTAGGGGTCAGAGATGGCAGATCCCAGAACCCAGGGACCAAGGAAGGTTGGTAAGTCTGGGTTTTGAGGTAAGCTTTAGTTTATTAAAGCATGGAAAAAAGATTCCCTTGAATTGGCTCCTGGAAGGTATTAAGCCAGCACCAACTCCTCCCTCCCCTCAAGCCAACATGAGTTGGCCAAGACCAAAGGTCCAGATTTGGACTTTTCACACTTGTTTAGGGAGCTCTCCTGTGCACCCAGCCTTCCTCCCATCCCTGGTCACCACAGGACCATAGCCTTAGAGCTAGGAAGGCTCTTAGAGGCCATCTAATACAGTCTTCTTATTTTACAGATGAAGAAACTAAGGCAAGTGACTTGTCCAGGATCACAGAGCTTATAGGTGCTAAAGCGAGATTTGAACTCAGATATTCCAAACTCCTAGTCCAGAACTCTAGTGATTCTGCCATGGTATCTCTCATAATAGCTGACCTTTTACACAGGGCTTTAAAACAAGCAAAATGCTTTCTGTACTTTTTCCTCATGAGCTCACAAAAGCCTATGAAGTCAGTAACACAGGGTATTCTTATTCCCATTTTACATATGAGGAAACTGACTCATAGTAGTTTAAATAACTTTCCCATGGCCAAACAACTAATGTCTGAGTTAAGATTCAAAACCAGGTGTCTCCAAGGCCAATGCTCATTCCACTATATCAAGTTGCCTCATTATGATGGATGGCTCTGGGAGGGAAAAGGGAGTGAGAATTTATATAATGCTTGCTTTGTGCCAGGCACTATGCCAAGCACTTTATTTTTACAAATATTATTTAATTTGATTCTCACATCAACCTTGTGAGGTAGGTGCTATCATTCTGCTCATTTTACAGTTGATTATTTTTATACTAAAGATATTTCTAATTAAAAAACAACAATAATATGGTTAAAAAAAACAAATAAAAAATGGAAGCTGACAGAATTAAGTGACTTGTTTAGGGTTATCTGACTAGTAAGTAATGGAGGCTGAATTTGAACTCAGGTCTTCCTGGCTCCCCACACTCAGCACTTTATATATTACCATGTGCCTGGGAGGAGGCAAGACAGGGTCTCTATTTTCGTTTTACTGACAGGGAAACCAAGACTCATGAAGGTTAAGTGACTTGATCAAAGTCATGCAATGGTCCAGGTCAATCTCACAGTTGCTCTATTCTCAATAACCTCTACTTTCTCTGGCAGTTGAGGAGAAGGAGGGATAGATGAGTTCCAGAGAATTAGTCACAAGGAAAAGGCTCAGCAAGATACTTTTCTTGCTCTTGCTATGTAACCTTGGGAAAGTTTCTTCCCCTTTCTTATTCTATATTGTCAGTGGCTCTGGAGAAAGCAGTGGGTCTTCCACCCAGTCCTACTTGTATGCCATTCCAAGGTAGAGTTTGGTTCCTTTAAGTAAGTCAATGGAACCCAAGAGAAGTTAATTTTTTAAACCCTTATTTTACATAACATAAATATATATTATTATATAAACCATCTTGGAATCAAAACTGTGTATTGACTTCAAGGCAGAAGATAGTTAAGGGTTAGGCAATGGGGGTTAAGTGACTTGCCCAGGGTCATACAGCTAGGAAGGATCTGAGAACAGATTCGAACCCAAGACTTCCTGTCTCTAGGCCTGAACCATCTAGTTGCCCCCTACCCCCTGGCCAGATTGTCTGTTCCTGGGCACTGAGCTGAACCTTCCCCAGCCCACCATGATGGATTCCTCTTTCCTACAACCTACCTGTAGGGGGTGGCGTGTCAGGCTTAGCCTCCATCTCTGGCACCTCATCACTGGGGCTGGAATGGCTCTTCCTTCTTATCCCTTTGTTAATCACATTAAGCATCTTTCGGATTCCTTTCTTCTTTTTCTTCTTCTCCTCTTCCTTGTATGGGATCAAGCCCCCCTCCTTTCGGGGTGAGAGATCCTCAGAGGAGGCTAGTGAAATCGTATCAGACTCTGTCTCTGACACTGCAGAGGGCTTTCTGCCAATAGGGCTGGGTTCAGACTCATATTGAGGAGGTACAGAGGGGTTGCTCTGGCTTGGCTGGAAGAAAGTCATCATCTTCATCATTTCAGTTTAGCCCTGTGGAGACAGGAGGGAAGTGAATATCAGTTGTAGAGCTCTGCCCTACTAAGCCTGACTGACAGAGGTTCTGTCCCCCATAAACTCTATTTTTGCTGATAGTTGAAGAGAAAGAGAAAGGTGGATGGGGGGTGGGGTCCCAAAATATCTGTACCAAAGGACTCAGGAAAAGGCTTAGGAAGGCTCTTTTCTTGGACTTTCTGCATGACCTTGGGTAAGTCATTCTCCTCTCTCTGAACCTATACTATGTCACTGTCACTAGAAAGAATAATGCATCCTCTCCTCACACCTACCTGTCTGCCTTTTGAAACTCTTTGAAACCCTTTCTCCTTCCCCTCCCCTTCTTCTTTCCTTATTTATTTTTAACATTCATTTTTAAATTTTGAGTTCCAAATTTTCTTCCTCCCTCTAGCCTCTCTCTGATTCATTGAGAAAACAAAAAATATGATATATGTCGAGTCATGCAAAGCAGATTTCCATATTGTCCATGTCACAAAAAAAGGCAAGAAACATAAAGAAAGGGAGGGGGAAAATTATACTTTGATCTACATTCAGAGTGCATCAGTGCACTCTTTCTCTGGAGATGGATAACATTTTCCATCATGAGTCCTCTGGCATTCTTTCATGAAACCTTCCCTGAACACTTCTAAAACTCTCCATCCTATCTCCCCTTTCTCTGAACTACTATAGCATATAGTTATCTCTACCAAGAGTCAGAGGACTTGAGAGTTGGACTAGCTCTTTAAGGGTCTTTCCAAACCTCTCATTTATTAACAGGGGGAAATTTATCTCAAGGATAAACATGGAATAGATAGATACTGGAGCCAGGTTTTGACTGCAAATCAAGTGTTTTGTCATTGGGAACTCAACTGTATAGAAGGAAAGGTTTGAAACAATTGATTCTAGTGCCTTGACTAGGTAAGAAACACTTTTTGATTTGATTTAATGAAACAATCATAACTGAGTATGAAAAGGGCTCGTACATATTCTTGAATTAATATCATTGCCATTGTGTGAGGGAATGGGGCATACTAATACACTGTTGGTGGAGTTGCGATCTGATCCAAACATTCTGGAGGGCAATTTGAAACTATGCTAAAAAGAACTCTAAAACTATGCACACCCTTTGATCCATCAATACTGTTACAAGGTCTGTTTCCTAAAGAGGTTTTTTAAAAAGGAGAAGGACTTGTTTGTACAAAAATATTTATTGCAGCGGCAAATAATTGAAAATTCAGGTTTTGCCCATCAATTAGGAAATGGCTGAACAAATTGTGGTATATGATATGGAATACTATTATACTCTAAGAAATGACAAGCAAGGTGATTTCAGAAAAATATGGAAAGATTTACATGAATTAATGCAAAGCGAAGTGAGCAGAACCAGAAGAACATTGTACAAAAGAGCAATATTTCTGGCTCTCAATCCATTTAGCCACCTAGCTGCCCCTGACAGTAATATTTCCTGATGAGTAACTGTGAATGATCTAACTATTCTAAGCAATGCAGTGATCCAAGACAATCCTGGAGGCTCATGATGAAAAATGCCTTCTGTCCTCTGAGAAAGAATTGATGGAGCCTGAATGCAGACTGAAACATGCCATTTTCTTTCTTCTCTCTCTTTTTTCATTTGCAATCTCTTTCGCAAAATGACTACTATGGAAAAATGTTTTGCATGATTGCACATGTAAAATCTATATCAGATTGCTTACTGTCTCAGGGAGGGAGAGGGCAGGAAAGGAGTGAGAGAGGGAGGATCAGAAGAAGGGAGAGATTTTGGAACAAAAACTTAAAAAGAATGTTAAAAAACTGTTTTTACATGTAATGGGAGCTAGAGAGAGAGGAGGAGGTCATGGCCTAAGCAATTTTATATAAATTTATACAAGAGGAGATTCTATCTCAGAACCAGGGGAAGAGATTCAGAGCATCTTGTCAGGGTTTGAGAGGTTGGAGAACGCATGGCATTTTCATTACGTCTTTGAGAGAGGCAAAGGGAGGCCTGAGTGATGATAGAAAAGGGAGACACTGAAGGGAGTTTTTGGTCTGGCAGACTTCTCAGAAGGGAGGATCCAAGTTAAGGAAAGTCCCAAGAAAAAGTCGGCTCTTTCTCCAACTTCTCCTTCCAAAACCTGTCTATAAACAGACAACAACATAATGTAATCTTGTGGTTTCATTACCCAAATGTTTCCATTGCATGGAATTTTGCCTCAGTTACAGAGACCAGGGTTCGGATAGATATAAATGTAAGGTTAGGAAGCTCAACCTTTGCTTTTTTGTTATTCAATCATTTTCCAGTTGTGTCCAACTCTTCATGACCCCATTTGGGGTTTTCTTGGCAAAGATACTGGAGTGGTTTGCCATTTCCTTCTCCAGTTTATTTTACAGATGAGAAAACTGAGGCCAAAAGGGTTAAATGACTTGCCCAGGATCACATAGCTAATAAGTATCTGCGGCTGGATTTAAACTCATGAAAATGAGTCTTCCTGATTTCCAAGTCCAGTGCTCTATTCACTGCTTTATGTAGCTACTATGATCTTGGTTTAGGTTTTAGGAATTTTTCTAATTGGGGACTTGGAATGACTATATCTCAATTTAAAACTTTTCATCTAAAATAAACTTCCTAAAATCAAAAACTAGAAATCCAAGAGTACTTTAGGGGCCACTCTATTGCCCTCTTTTAAAATGAACTAATTATTGTAATAGAGTCCTAAAATTATGTTATCCTAACTGTTTCATGGGGGTGAGTTTCTTCCTTCCATCCAGATCCATCTGGACAGAAGAATAGAAAATAGGGACAATAGGACAGATTTTTTTTCCCTCAAGCTAAAAGGGACCATAGATAGACAGGTGGCTCCATTGGATAGAATGCTGGGCCTGGAGTTAGGAAGATCTGAATTCAAATCTGGTCTCAAATTCTTCTTACCTATGTGACTCTGGGCAAGTCATTTAACCTCTGATTACCTGACTAAAGGATCCACTGGAAAAGGAAGTGGCAAGCCACTCCAATGTACCTGCCAAGAAAAGTTATCCCCATGAATAGTTACGGTCCAAGGGGTTCACGAAGAATTGGACATGACTCAATTGAACAACAAAAAGTACCATAAAACTGGAAGAAACCTCAGAGGTCACTAGGTCCAGTTTCGTAATTTTTTCAGATATGGAAGTTTCCCAGTGTAACTTTCTTAGGGTCACATAACTAGTAAGTGTCTAATGTAGACTCTGACCCCAAGTTTTCCTGAGCCTAAGTCCAGCGTTCCCTCTAGTCACTGCTCCCTCTATAATCATTTAGTTCAACTCCCTCCTTTGAGAGGAGCCAACTGAGGGCCCAGAGAGGGCAAAGTTTGACTTGCCTAAGATCACATAACAAGTTAAGGACACAGTCTGAATTTGAAACCTGGATTTCCTAATTCCCATGCTCTTCCCTAATTCACTGCACTGGGCTGAAATCATTCCCCACGAAAGGTCTACCTTCCACTGGCTCCATAGCCACTCCCAAGAAAACTCCACAAGCAAAGAATCAGTCTGATCAAGTGTGAACTCTGTAGCCTGAGGAAAAATTGGGTTGACTATTGGTTGACAGGCAATAAGTATATGTTGGCTGACTATTCCATGAACAAGACACGTCATAGCTCTGGCTCTGAGTATTTTCTCTGGTCCTCTCCCATGCCTAGAACTCTTTCCCTCCTCTGCTCTGACTACCAACTTCCTTGGCTACCTTTAAGTTCCAAATGAAACCCCATGTTCTACAGAAGTATTCTCTAACCCTTTTTCATTCTAGTGCTTCCCCTCTGTTAATTATCTACCATTTATTCTCTACATAGCTTGCTTTGTGTATTTTTGCACATATACAGAGAGTGTCTTCTCCATTTCGTTGTAAACTCCTTGAAGGCAAGGACTATCTTTTGTCTCTTTTTATAACCCCAGTCCTTAGCACAGTGCGTGGCACATAATGAAGGCACTGACCACCGATAGCCTTCCTCAAGGAATTAGGCTACCAGAGTATCAAGGGCTAAGTAAACGCATAAGAGTAGGAAGAGTCAGATTTAGAGTCAGAGGTTCTTTAGAGGTAGGATTCTATGGCCTAAAATTCCAGGAGTGAAAGAAAAGATGGGAAACTCTCAAGAAGGAAGTTCCAAAGATACAAAGAGTTCTAGTTAGAAGAAAAAGGAATTGTCTAGAGAAAAAAATGTGGATATGCAGGGAATTCACCCGCTGATACCAATTTTAAAAAGACAATTACAGAAAGTGAGTCCTCCATGGTGGATATCAGAGGATGAATATAAATATGTGTGGCCTGGTTCTGGAAGAATAGTGTCACAAATGCTCCAGCTCAAAATGAGCTGAGGCTGGCAAAGGAAAGAGGAGCATTAAAGAAGACTGAACCCTGTTCAGTCAGTCAACAAACATGGAAATATTAAGTGCCTACTGTGTGCCAGGCACTATGCTAAATTCAGAGGATTCAAAGAAAATCAAACACATTTCCTGCCATCAAAGAATTTAAATTCCAATAGAGAGATAACATGCAAACAATTACTGCTCTTCTGCCTTTGAACTGGTACTAAGATAGAAGGTAAGAGTTTTAAAAAAAAAGAGTACACAGAGGGGACTATGGAGTAAGAATACTGGAAAGGGAGGAAGGCTCCATATGAAGGACTTTAAATGCCAAACAGATTTGATCTTGGAAGTTTGGGGAACACTGGAATTTATGAATAGAAGAACAATTTAGTCACACCTGTACTTTAAGCAAAATAATTTTGGCCACTGAGTGGATGAACTGAAGTGGGAAGAGATGAAGCAAGGAGACCAATTAGAGGCAATCGCAATAGTCCTGATAAAAATGACTGAAAGTCTTCACCAGGATGGCTGCTGTGTGAGTGGCAAGAAGGGGCTATATGAAAGATGTTGTGAAGGTAGAAATAACAAGTCTTGGGAGCAAAGATGGCATGAGGTAGGAATACTTCAAGCTTGAGGCTAGTGGAGGTATGATGGGATAAAGGAACAAGGACCAGAGTTTCTGTCTCTCTCAGATAGGGAAGAAAAACCATGGGGATCCTTGGCTCGACTTTCATCTCTTCCAAACTGAATAGATGTAAAAAACTTCCTATATACTTCCTATAACATCCCTGGCCTATGGCAAGAGTTATCTTGAGGAGGTGGAAGGGACTTCAGAGATCATCTAGCCCAACCTGAGTAAGAAACTCAGTACCTTGCTAAAGATTCTTTATTTCTGCCTCCACTCTTTCCAACCTTCACACGATGAACAGACATCTTTCTTAGTATCTAGATCTAGTCACATCTGCTCCAAGATCCTCAGTGGTTTCTCAAACTCTTGCCTGGAATCTAAAGCTCTCAATAATCTGACATCATTCTTAAAAATCTTTGCAGCTTTTTGTTCCTTCCCCTCCATGTGTCAGCTATATTAGAAGATTCTCTGTTCCTTGAATATGCACTCTTATACTGTATCTGTAAGCTTTCACTATTCCTGGAATGTCCTACCTCTCTATTTTTTCTTGTTGGACTTTTGTTGTTTAGTTGTGTCCTACTCTATGTGATCCCATGGAGTTTTCTTGGCAAAGATACTGAAGTAGTTTGCCCTTTCCTTCTCTTTCTCCAGTGCGTCCCCATTTTACAGGTGAGGAACCGAGGCAAATAGATGGTAAATGACTTGCCCATTTGAACTTAGATCTTCCTGACTCCAGGATTGGTGCTCTACCAACTGCACAACCTAGCTGTCCTTTGTTGGATTTAAACCACTTTAAAAGTCTCCTCCTCCAGGAAGAGCCTCCAGCAGGAACGAATCTCACAAAGCATTTGGTTTGTAAATCTCAAATGTAAACAAAATGTCAAAGTGTATAGTCTAGACTAGTGATGGGCATCGAGGGACATTATTGCTAATCTGACGAATACAAAGAGTAGGCTACAATACAATGAAGCTTCAAAAAAGTTGCCTTAGAAACAGACTGACAAATGAGCATTTCCTTTCCTTTGACCCCCCTCTTTAAAGTTTGCCCATCACTGGTCTAGACTGTGAGCTCCATCAGGGCAGAAACTAGGGCTTATATAACCTTTGTGTCTCCCTTAGTGTCCAGGACAGTGGATCATATAGGATCATAGATTTAAAACTGGACCGTAGAGGTCATTTAACCTTAATTTTGCAGATAAAAAAACTGAGACCCAGAGAAGTTAATCAACTTGACGAAGGTCACACAGAAATATAAGTAGCAGAACTAGAATTTGAACCCATCTTCCTCTGATTCCAAACCCACTTTGCCAAGGCTCTTCAGAGTAGAAGTTTAATAAATGCAGCTAGCTCGAAAAGAATACCCTATTTACTACTTATTTTACTATTTAACGTAGCCCTATTTACTTTCTCTCTGCTTGCCTTAATTCCTCCTCAGACTCCCAAGTCCAGCTCCTGCCTTTCTTTCTCTCCTGGAAGCCTTCCCATATCAATCCACATTGATATCTCTCTTCTCAAAGCCCCTGTCAAAACTTGGTATTTTAGAGGTGACTCTGGAAATGTCTTCCCTCCTTCCAGGATAAGAATTTTCTCTCAGGATTTCCTGACTATAGATGACTCGGAAGTTGGACCATCCAGGATCCCACTTCCTTGAAGACCTCCAGTAATGGGGAACTCAGTACCATAGGCGGCCGCTGCATCCCTGCTGGACAGCTCTGATTGTTAGTCCTTCCTCTATTGAATCAATGTCTGCCATTCCCACGAGATTTCCTCACTCACTGCTCAGCATTGCACATTGCTCACTTCCCCTAGTAGCCTTTATTTTCTAATGCTGGAGGCATCTGCTGCTCAGGAAAGAGAAAAAGGTTCCCTGTACTATGATTGACAACCTCGGAGACCAAAGATTTCCCCTAGAATGGAGGTAAGTAGACAGAATGCTGATTTAGAGCCAGAGAATCTAGTTTCAGATTTTGAGTATGGTATTAGCTTTGTGACTTGGTATAAGTCATTTCCCTGCTCTGTGATTCAGTTTCCTCCTCTTTAAATCGGCAGAATTAGACCAATCCTCAAAGTCCTCTGGAATCCTTTAAAACTGAGGCAGACTCTGAAGGTACTTGGGCACAGCGTACCCCGCATCCTCAAACTCTTTCAAAATTAGGCAAGAAGCTCGGCGGTCCAAAGAGGCTGGAGGGCAAGGGCAGCAGGTTCCTCTAGCTCCGGGTTCCCCACCCAATCCCATTTTCAGCTGAGTCAAAGGGTGCCCTTTTCCAGAGGAAGCTTAAAGGGTTTTGAAAACAATATCATATTGCCGTTCTGCCCCGTCTGGCAGGGGACAGAATAGAGAGTACTCGGAGCCAGAAAGAACCTTAGAGTTTCAGTCGCCTCAGTGTCCATATGGGGAAACTGAGAAAGAAAGGGAAAGGGGCTTTGCCAAAGTCCATGCAGAAACTTTCAAATCTTCCATTCCCCGCTCCCTCAAGCCTCCTTTGCCCTCTCCCAGGTCAACACAGAGCAGAAGCCCACCCCCCTCTTCTGATAGCGGAAGTTACTAAAGTGAAGTCAAGGTGGAAATGAAGGCGGGAGGACACTGACTTGTCACCCAGTAAGCAGAAGCAGAAATGAGATTCAAACCCAGGACTCCCGATTCTCAACCTGGCATTCTTCTCCCTGGCCCGGAATGCCTTTTGCTTGTTACCCCGGTAGGGACTCGGACAAAAGAAGGCAGGGAAATTTCTTTGGACTGGAAGAAGAATCCCGGTGACCAGCCGGGAGTCAGATCAGGTCGCAGCCAGATGTGATGAAAGGGGAAACCAGCTGTGCACCTAGGGGAAGGGACACTCACTGTGCGTTCTCGTACTGTCTTGGTCTGGAACGTTCTCTGCCTCTGCTTCAGCTGTATGTGCGGCTCAGTTCCCTGCGGTCTCACTTATAACTAGCTAGCTGGGCCCCAGCCTAGGGCCGCCTTCCCCCTGACCCGCCCCCTTGGCTGCAACCGCGGAAAATCCGCGGGGCGTGACCTTGGTGCTCACTTGGCTCGGGTGAGCTCCCCTCGGGAAGAGACCACCGACCCGGTGCAGAAGCAGAGGTAGTCCCAAACCGCGACCCCCACACTCCCAGAGACCCCAGCCAGTGATCAGTCACCTCCCAACGTCAAGGACAACAGCTTCACGGGAGGCTGCCCTGTATTTCAGGGCTCAGTTCTCTTTTTGTGACATAATCTCATTTTGTTGCTTTCCCCGCTCCAAGCAGGAAAAAAAAAATCCCCGGGGCAATCTAACCAGGCTTTCCCAAAGTTTAGAAATAGGGAAGCCTTAAATCAGGATCTAAGATTTAGAGAAGAGACATCCACTCCAGCCCCAGAGTTTCACTAAGGACCAAAATCCAAAAACACTTGGACCTCGAATCGAAAGACCCACGTTCAAATCCCTACTCTGTTCCTTAACCAGTGACCTTCGGCAGACCTTTCAGCTCTCCGAATCCCAGTGTCCTCCTCAGTAAAAAGAAAACAGCTTGTGGCAGAGCGAGAGAAAAAGGGGAGATGGAGACAGAGGGAAAGTAGGAACATTTAATCCGGTGTGAATGAAGACCCAGAGTGGTGATTCAGTTCCTAGAAGCAGGAAGTACTGGTCTTCCTTGGTCTTCAGTTCGGCACTCTTACTTGCTCATTTTCTTCTTCATTCTTGGGGTGGGAGGTGGGGAGGAGGGTCACTATACCACCACACTATGTTATGGGGAAGATTAAGTGGAGGACATCACCGGAAAAGCTCTCCCTCCGTTGGAGGTGTGTGTGTGTGTGGGGGAGATGGGGGTGGACAGAAGACAGGTTAGTCTAAGGGGAAAAGCAGAAATCGAGAGACCAAGGTTCTTCCAGAACTGGCTCTGCGCTTTCTCGTGCCCCCCCCCCCCTTTCTCCTTTTGGGACTTCAGTTTCTCAAATGAAAATGGGCCGGACTTTGTGTTTTCTAAGGCTCCCTTTAGCCATCTGTATTTGAATCCATCTATGCATGCCTGATTCATTTACAGAAAAAGGGAATAAAACGTAGCCCTGTGCTTGAGTCATGCAGACAGGCAGCTAGGGCTTTGGGGGTAGTGTGTGGGAGTGTGTGGGTGTGGGTGGGGGGACTGCCTCCTTTTCAACTCTTTTCGTTCTAATACCCAAGTGACAGCAAACTATCGCCATACTTGCACTACACTGTAAATGTGAGCGACCTTCAGGAAAAATCAGGGACAACTGAAGAAGGACTCAGGGCAGAAACAGAAGCCAAGGAAGAAGTGAAAGGCTGAGACCAAAGCCCCCATCACTTTCTTTGCCGGTTGACAGGAGTCTTCTAGGGGCTCTACAATACAGAAAATGGAGCAGCTCAAGTGGACAAGCATCAAAGCAGAAGGAAACCAACACTGTCTACATCTATGGAATCTATGAATTCTGTAGAAGAAGACAAAATGAGGAGGAATGTATGCTTGGTTGGTACCATCCAGCACTCAATAAAATGAGCTTATGTGATCTCAAGAGAGAATAAAGTTGCTCCCAGACAAATGAAGGGCATCTCACATTTTATCCTTTCTCCATTCCACTAGCCTTCTTTCTATTCCATTTTTTTTCAGTTTCAAATGCCTCTCTCTCCTTGTCTCTGTCCCTCTCCTCTCCCACTCTCCCCCAAATAAAAATCCTTACCTTCTTTCTTAGAATCAATACTGTATATTGGTTCCAAGGCAGAAAAGTGGTATAGGCTAGGCAGTGGGGGTTAAGTGACTTGCCTAGGGTCATACAGCTAGGAAGTGTCTGGGGTTAGATTTTAACTCAGGACCTCCTGTCTCTAGACCTGGCTCTCAATCTACTGAGCCACCTAACTGCCCCCAGAAATGTCTCTGTGCTGAGTTAACTATTGGGGATGTGAAGATAGACATCTCACTAAGACCCTGTTCCTAGTCAATTCGGTAACCAACCTTGATCCCACAGGACTAGGAATGAAGAATGTTGTTTTCCTCCTGACAGAATTGGGGTGGGGGTGCTCAGTGTGAACAATGAGGCATTTTGGACCATGGCCAAAATAGGCATCTGCCCAATTAAGGATATTGGTTTTAAGAGGTTTGTTTTCTTTTTGTCTTTTTAAAAGTAGGAAGGGGAAGGAGGGTAAAAAAGACAAGAGAATTTTGTTCATTGAAAACATAAATGAATTCGATTAAAAATAAAAAATCCAACCTATATGACCTTGGTTCTTATATATTTAAATTTTTTAACAGTTATATGTAATAACAAATTTCCATGTAAGTTTTCCCAAGTTATGTGATTGAACTTGTCTCCCTTCCTTCTTCCCTTCCCCTTCCTAGTGCTGGTAGGTCATTTGATCAAATGGAAAAATACATTTCCATATTGTTCATTTTTGTAAGTGAGTAATCTTATATAACCAAACCTCTAAAATATCATGTGCTTCCCCTGTGACCTTGGGCTAGTCACTTAATTTCTTCAGGTATCGTTTCCTCAACTGTAAAATGAAGTCCAGTCACTTCTGGCTCTAAAACCATAAGTCTATTATGATTTGGGGGCTGCTTCTCTACCCAAAGGAGAGGATCCTAATCTTAGTCCCACTGCTTCACATAAAGTAGGGAAGGCCAGGAGGGCAAAGTGGAAATAAGGGTTAGGGAAGGGGAATATATGGAGTAAGTGTATTTTGTCTTCCTAGGCTTCTGTTATTAGATCAAAAACAGTATAACTTGTGGTTATGATGAGAAACCAGGGGAGGAGAACAGGTCTTGGGGAGGGGCTACGCAGCTGGTGTACTCCAGGGTTCAGTGGTTATAAGAGAAGGAGAAGATAGCTGTGGTCAGAGGTTCTTAGGGAGGTCTTTTGGGTAACTTGAAGAACGGATCTTCAACACGGAGTAGTAGGGAATGGACTTGCCTAAGGTCATTCAGCTGATCCCCTTCCTCCCTCCGCCCATCAAAGCTTTCCCGGACACAAACTCTTTGCCCCTTCAGCTTGAATCCTTGCTTTTAAATCTTTGCTCATGATGTTTCCCTTGCCTGGAATGTCTTCCCTCCTCTTTCCTGGCTAAATTCCTACCCATTCTTTTTAAGGGCCAAAAGAATTGCCATCCATTCCAGAAAGCCTTCCCCAATTCCTCTGACTGGTATTCTTCCCTCTAGACCTCACACAGCTATTTATTTACATATGTGTTATTTGATTAAATTCAACCAAAATTCTGGTAAGTACCTACTGTGTCCAGAACTCTTGTGATTGGCACTTCAGGATATGAAGATTAAAAAATGACAGTTCCTATAGTAATGGAATTTATCGTCTAGCAGGGGAGATAAGATAAACAAATAATTATGATAACTAAATCATTTACAATATTTTGTACCATGGTTACTCTGTTCTGATACTATGTGTGGTGTGGACAAGTCATTTTTCCTCTCTAGACCTCAGTTTCCTCATTTATAAGATGAAAAGGATACTTTCTCAACTCCCTTTCAAACATAAATCCTATGATCTTTGCTTGTCTTAACTCCCTGCTTTTCCATAAGCTCCATGAAGGCAAACTTTGTATGTCCTCCAGTGTCTGGCACTTTGCTTTCTATTTACACTAGGCATAAATGTTAATTGAAATAAATTCCCAGTCTTTTGGCCAAGATTGTTCCCTAACACTAGGGCTAACACCTTATCACAGGCTCTCTCCTAACCCTAACACATAATTAAGCCCTTAATCTTTATTATCTCAAATACTGAAATAAAAAAATAAATCAAAGATAAAAATGTTGGCTGAAAAAAAGAATTAATGAGTGAACTTGCTCCTACTGAAGGAGGCTGAGTCCTAGATACAACTGTCTGAAAGTGGAATGGTCTGATTGCTTTGGTCCTCCTCAGCAGAGGTGTTTAAGAAGAAAAAGAAAGGAAGGAAGGAAGGAAGGAAGGAAGGAAGGAAGGAAGGAAGGAAGGAAGGAAGGAAGGAAGGAAGGAAGAGAAAGACAAAGAAAAAGAAATTCTCGTGATTAGAGCTGTTTGAAAGTAGAATGGACTGCTTCAGAAGATAGTCCCCTTTCTCACTTCTCAGTGATATTATAGAAGGGATTGATGGCTCTCTCGGCTTCCTTCCAGCACAGGGAGAATATGTTTCTGGGAGTGAATACTGAGTGACAGTTCGCTAATCTGATCTAATATGTGTTCAGAGGTTTAAAATACTACCTGTGCCAAGTAGAACTCTTGGGGAGATTCCCTGCATTTCTTGCAGACCCAAGGCAGCATGACTCAATAATGGCAGGAATTTCGAGCACAGTGCCTAGATGCCTGGGGAGGAACAGAGAGTTAGCCGGAGAGGAGAAAGAAATATTATTTATATTTTAATATAATAAAAGAAGCAGTTCAGTATAGTGGAGAGTAGAGAGACATTTGATGGCCATGCCACTAATTTGGTGTAGTAGCTTGATCTTTATGTCTCTGAGCTTCTGTTTCCTCATTCATAAATTAAGGGGGTTATATTAGAAAGTCTCTAGAATCCCTTCTAGCTTTTGATTCTGTAACAACAAAAACAATAACAATTTGTTGCTGTTCAGTCGTTTGATTGTGTATGACTCTTTGTGACTCTGTGGATCATAGCATACCTGGCCTTTCTATTCTCTACTATCTCCCAATCTTTGTCCAAATTCATGCTTGTTGTTTCCATGACACTATCTATCTCATCTTCTGCCTCCCTTTCTCCTTTTACTTTCTATCTTCCCAATATCAGAGTCTTTTCCAATGAGTCTTGCCTTCTCGTTATGTGGCCAAAGTATTTAAGCTTCAGCTTTTGTATTTGATCTTCCAGTGAATACTCTGAATTAATTTCTTTAAGTATTGACTGATTTGATCTCCAAGGGACTCTCAAAAGTCTCCTCCAGCACCACAATTCAGAAGCATTGATCCTGTGATATGATGTTAGCTTTCTTTATAGTCCAACTCTCACAGCTGTCCATTGCTCCTGGAAAAACCATAGCTTTGGCTATACACATGTTGGTTTGTTGGCAAGATAATGTTTCTGCTTTTTTATATACTGTCCAAATTTGCCATAGCTTTCCTTTCAAATCTTTTAATTTCATGGCTATAGTCATGGTCTATTGTGACCTTTGGGTTCAAAAATATAAAATAGGCACTGCTTCCAAAGTAATAATAATAGGGGGCAGCTGGGTAACTCAGTGGATTGAGAGCCAGGCCTAGAGATGGGAGGAGGACCTAGGAAGGTTCAAATCTGCCCTCAGACACTTCCTAGCTATGTGACCCTGGGCAAGTCACATAACCCCCATTGCCTAGTCCTTAACACTCGTCTGCCTTGGAGCCAATACACAGTATTGACTCCAAGATGGAAGGTAAGGGTTTTTTTTTTTTTTAAATAGCTAGAAATTTATAGAGTACTTACTATGTTCCATGTATGGTGTTAAGTGCTTTACCATTGTTATCTTATTTGATCCTCACAACAACCCTGAGAGATAGATATGCTACAACCTCATTTTGCAGCTGAGGAAACTGAGGCAAACAGAAAAGTGACTTGCCCAAGGTCAGTCAGTTAGTAAATGTCTGAGGTTAAATTTGAATTTAGGTCTTCCTAACTCCAGCTCCAGGGCTCTATCCATTATACCACCTAGCTTCCTTCCATGATAGTGTAGCTCACATTTCTAAGAGATGTAATTTCTTCATCAATAAACTAAAATCAGATTTATAAAGTGCATTTCTCTTAAGATCCTTACGAAGTGCTATAAAAGAAGAGATAAGACAGACTAATGCTTGGGCTGGATAAGATGCTAATAATAGAATATGGAAATGAGGTAAATCGACTTGATTTACTTAACTCCTGTTTTCTCTGTCTGAAACAAAAGCAAACACAAAAGATCTTTGGCCTTTAAAGGATAGAATAAAATTATTATGAGTTCAAATCCAAAATAAATAGGAAAATAGTAAGAGTACACAGAGATGGCTTTGATAAATTTGTCACCAAGCTGCATTTTATTGCATAGTAGTTTGACCCAATTGCTATTTTGCAATTCTGGAGAGGAAAGGACTAGCTGCTGAGATTGCTGAGCCACCTTCTATGATATGGAAAGGAGGAGAGGTGTCTCAGGTGAAACATTGCCCTGAAATAGCTAGTGTTTTGGTTTTCCAAGGATGGAAGGAAAAAGGAAGAGAGAGAGAGACAGAAAGAAGAAAACAGGAAGAAGAAAGGAAGGAAGGAAAAAATGAATGAAAAAAGAAAGAAATTCTCACTCAGCACCTGTATGCTCCAATTTTCAAAAATGGAAGAGAAGAGGGATGGCTAGTTGGCTCAGCGGATAGAGAGCCAGGCCCAGAGATGGAGGTCCAAATTAAAATTTGGCCTCAGACACTTCCTAGCTGTATGACCCTGGGCAAGTCACTTAATCCCCATTGCCTGGCCCTTACCACTCTTCTGCCTTGGAGCCAGTATACAGTATAGATTCTAAGATTTTAATTTCAGACATAATAAGGAAGAGAGACTACATGTGTGATTTCAGTGGTTTAGGAAATTCCCAAGTGAGGAAATTTCTCCTACAAATGCAGGCCACCACCTTCTCTGCAACCCATAATCTTATAGAGTTACAAAAGTACCAAGAGATTAAGTGACTTGCCTTACCAGTATATGCCTGTGGTGGGACTTAAACCCAGTTCTTTTTTCTTTCAAGGTTGTTGCTGTTAAATGGATTCAGAGTTGTTTAAATTATCATAACCAAAGAATAGCTGTATATGGTTCAGTGTCAGCTTAGGAGAAGGTTTTTAGCAGAGCACTGATTTTTATCATTTACTCAGATGAAGTTGTAGCCACCATATTTCTTAAAGTATCAGATAACACAAAGTTGGGGGACAGCTAGTAGCCTGGATGACAGTTAGGATACAAAATGACCTTAGTGGGCAAGAATATTTGGTCAAATCCTATTAAGATGGAATTTATTAGGAATTAACATGCAGCCTTGTGGTTGGGTTCAAATGATTAATTTCATAAGATGAGAGGCAGCAGATCATCTGAAAAAGATCTTGGGGTTTTAGTGGACTATACGCCTGATGTGAATCAACAATTTTATTTTTTTAAAACCCTTGCCTTTCATCTTGAAATCAATACTGTGTATTGGCTCCAAGGCAAAAGAGTGGTAAGGACTAGGCAATGGAGGTTAAGTGACTTGCCCAGGGTCACACAGCTAGGAAGTGTCTGAGGCCAGATTTGAACCTAGGAACTCCCATCTGTAGACCTTGCTCTCAATCCACTGAGCCACCCAGCTGTCCCCTCAACAATTTTAAATAGTGGTGAAAAAAAATAATGTAATCTTTGGCTGAATTGAAAGGTTTGTTTCTAAAACAAGGGCAGGGATATGTGTTCTACACACTGATCTAGTTAGATTACGTCTCGAGTGTTGTCAGTCCTATAGACCACATTTTAGGAAGCTTTAAGCAGCTAGGTAGTGAAATGGATAGAGAGAGTCTAGAGGCAAGAAGACCTGAGTTCAATCCAGCCTCAGATACCTATTAGTTGTGTGACCCTGGTCAAGACCCTTCATCTCTGTCTGACTCATTTTCCTTATCTGTAAAATGGGGATAATGAACATGCTTTCTCCCAGGCTTGTTGTGAAACTCAAATGTGAAAATATTTGTAAAGTTCTTTGCAAACCTTTCAGTGCCATATAAATTCGAGTGATGATAATGATGATGATGGAGGTGTTGGTGGTACTGATAAGTTGCAGATAGTACAGAGAAGAGGAACCAGAGTGGTGAAGATTAGTTAGAATTAAGTGAGGATGTTTAGCCTGGAAGAGGGGAAAGTCTTTTTGGGGAATATAACTATCTTCAAATATTTGGATAGCTATCAAATGACAGAGATAATAGACTTGACCTGCTTAGCTTAAGAGAAATCAGGAACAATGGGAGTGAGAAAGGGAAAAGATGGCTTGATACCAGCAAGATCTTCCTAACAATTTTCTTGTTGTTCAGTCATTCCAGTCACGTCCAATTCTTTGTGATTTTCTTGGATGATGGATTGTTTTGCTGCTTCTTTCTTCAGTTGATTTTTACAGATGAGAAAACTGAGGCACAGAGTTAAGTGACTTGCCTAGGGTCACACAGCTAGTAAGTATTTGAGGCTAGATTTGAACTCATGAAGGTAAGTTTCCTGATTCTAAGGTCAGTGCTCTATCCATTGTGCCATCTACCTGACCCTAATTAGATCACCAAAGTGGAATATGAGGAGAATGTTTATGAGTGAAAATCTGGCCAGCTGTTAATTGGGGATTGTCAAAGACATGTTCTTATCACAACATGAGTTGGACTAGGTGGCCTCTGGCATCTATTCTAACTCTTGGATTTTATCAACTGGCAGACCTCCAAAGCAAAAAGAAAAGGCTGAACTAGATCCCTGAGGTCTGAAGGTCTAAGGTCCACGACTTGCCCTGGAATGTGTGGGCTGGGGCTGCTCCCCAGTGTCTCCACAGAACCACAGAATTTGAGATTTGAAAGGGACCTCATCAGCCACCTAGTACATCCCAAACTTGAAAAGAATTCCTACCATGATAAAATGATAATGATAATAGCTAGCATTTATATGTCTCTTTAATGTTTGTAAAGCACTTCACAAATATTATCTCAATTATCCTCACTACAACCCTGGGAGGAAGATGCTTTAATTCATTTTACAGTTGAGGAAATAGAGGCACAAGGATGTTAAGTTAGGGACTGCCTTTTGCTTTTCTTTGTATTGTCAGTACCTAGCAGATACTTAATAAATGTTTATTGATTGACTGATTGACTTTCCTGTTCATATAGTTAGGAAGTTGTCTGAGGTTGGATTTGAACTCAGGTTTTTGCTTCTAGGACCAACTTTCTTTATACCTGAAGGCTTCTGAGGAAGGAGAATACATCACCTTCAGAAGCAGCTCATTCCATCTTGGGACCCCTCTAATAGTTAGCAAATTCTTCCTGACGTCAAGCCTAAATGTTCCTTTTTCAATTTGTACACATTGCTTCTGATTCTGTCCTCTGGAGTCAAATTGAATGATATTAATCCCTCCTCCATAGGACCCTTTCAGATACTTGAAGATAGCTCTCATGTCCTCTCTGAGTTTCCTCTGGGTTTGGCTACACATGAGCAGTTACTTCAACCAATCCTTATATGACAGTCAAGACTTTCCCCCTTCTCTAGACAATCTCTAATTCATCTATTTCCTTAAACCATGATGCCTAGACTTGGACACAATACTCCAGATAAGGCTCAGTGAGGACAGAATACAGTGGGATTGTCACTGTCTCATTCTTGGAAGCCAATCCCCTTCTAATTCAGCTAAAAATCACGTCAGCTTTATTGACCACCACATCTTATTGCTGATTCATATTGATCTTGCAGTCCCTGGAAATCTCTAGAGCTTTTCCAGAACAATTTTGATCTAATCATCTCTCTCATCTTATAGTTGTGAAGTTGATTTTCTGTACCCAAGTATAGACTTTACATTTATCTCTATTGGATTTCATCTCATTGGGTTTAACTCAAGGCTTTAGCCTGTCAAGACCTTTTTGGAACCTGACTATTTCATCTGGCGTGTTAGCTGTTCCTTCCAGCTTTGTGTCCTCTGCAAATTTACTTTCATTTATATATCCTTGGAGCACTCCACTGGAGACCTACTGTTCCCTTTACAACTGGACACTGATCCATTTACAACTACTCTTTGAGTCCATCTGTCCAACCGGTTCTGAACTGATCTAATCATAATATCACTTAGTCCAAATCTTTCCACCTTTTCCACAAGAATAGTGGCAGATACTTTATCAAATGTTTTGTTAAAATATGGGTAAATTCTATCCATAGCATCCTTCTCATGAAAAAATGAAATGAAATCTTTGTGATCACCACTTCTCTTCCTTTTGCTACCTCTTTCTTACTCCAATTTAGTCTCTTGGCTCCCTAGGCTGACTATTCAAGTCAAGTCAATTGGAATCAATTGGAACTTATTAGATGGGAATGGTTAGGTGGCTCAGTGGACTGAGAGCTAGGTCTATAGATGGGAGGAAGGTCCTGGGTTCAAATTTGGATTCAGACACTTGGCTCAGGGACCCTGGGCAAGTCACTTAACCCCCATTGCCTAGCCCTTCCCGCTCTTCTGTCTTGGAACCAATATATAGTATTGATTCTAAGATGGAAGATCAACATTTAAAAAAATAGTAATTTGTCAGATGATTCCTATGTTCAGACTGGTGCTCAATGGCTCTGATGGGAGACTGAGTTGAGTATTTCTCTCAGGGAGCCAATCAAAATTGGAAAGATAAGATTCAACCATAGAACAATTAAAAAGTAATACATTAAGCAAAAAAATGTATGGCACAGCTCTAAGATTCAGTGGTCACTGTGGGTTGGGAGGATTGTCAAAAGTGTCTCCTGGAGTCATAGTTCTTACTGTGTGCTCTTTAGACCCCTGCTCTGAAATCTTCTTTGATAAAATGCCTACTTCTCAGGTCAGTATTTAAGGCCTTCCAAAACCTGGCTTCCACCAACCTTACCATTATTTTCCATTGTAGTCTACCTTCTAGCCAAACTGGTCTACTTGCCATTCCCTGATTCTGATCTGCCATATTCTAATTTATAGATGAGGAAACAGATTGGAGTCCACATTTTCTGACCCCAAATCCTCTCTACTCTCTGTACTGTTGGTCTGAATAAGGAAATAGGTCTATGATCTATGATCCCGTGACTAGACCTCAGATCTCCAACTCTCAGTTCAGATCCTTCCATCATGGGGGTGGAGGGGAGGTCAGTGAAGAAGATGGCCAGGATGGCATGCATGCCTGGATCCAGAGAAAAGCAGAATGCAAAGGCACTACTCAGCTAGATAGGATGGGCAGATAAGGCTGCTTCCAGAGCTCCAGTACCCTCTTATTATTGTGCACAAATAGTGCTTATGCCTGGCCTTTTCCATCACTGGGCCCAGAAGCTGGGAGCAGTTCCCTCTGAGAAATGACTTGCATTTATTTTTCTTTCCTGCTCCCTATCACATCAACTTCCCTTCTTTCTTTTGTTTTGATCTAAATTCTATGCCAGAATCAACAAAACTCTGAATTTTGAATCGAGGACCTATGTAAAATCTTGACTCTTTCACTTTCTACCTATGGGATCCTGGGCAAATTGTTACGTCTTTCTTGGCCTCTGTTTCATCATCTATGAGATAAGGGGTTGCACTAAATGATGTCTAAATCTTGTCTCTATTCTATGATTCTAAATTACATCTCCACAGTTTCTTCACCTGAAAAGTAGGGACAATAATATGGACAGTATCTTCCTAATATGATTGTTGAGTGGATTTATATAAAGCTATTATTTCTTCCACATTTATTCCAGCCTCATTTTTTCTGGCTTATTATTAGTACTAGTGCACATATGTCAATATGTAGACATATTACATGTATTGTCTATATTATACACATATACACATATGATGTGTATATATAGATATATGTTTATATATCTATATAGAAGAGTTAGTGGTGATGGTGAGTGTATGTGCCTAGACTTGTGACTTCAATGAAGGGAGATCTGGGTAAAGAAACTCTCTCTCCCAGTTTAGGTCAGATTGGTACCTTCTCTGCAACTGAGAACTGAAGAAAAACTCCCATGGGTCATTGAGAGGTTAAAGGACTAACCCAGGGTCCCACATCAAGTGTTAGTAGCAGAATTTGAACACATGTCTTTTTAACTCCAAGGTATCTATTCTCTACTCTACACTACATCTCATTTAGCATTTGGATCAAATCTGAAGAATTCCTTTCTTCGAGGCTCTGTTCCAGGGCAGGCAGGTGACTCAGTGGATAGAATCAGTCCTGGAGTCAAATCTGTCCTCAGACTCTTTCTAGCTGTGTAACTCTGGGCAAGTCACTTTACCCCAGTTGCTTAGCCTTTGCCACTCCTCTCTCTTAGAACTGGTATTTAGACAGAAAATAAGGGTTTCTTTAATTAAAAAATTAAAAATTAATAAATTAAAAATAAAGGTTCAGGTGGCTTCTCCATGGAGCCTCTTTGCTCCCTCTTCTTCCCTGATGAAAGCAATCTCCTTTTTCCTCATCTCATTTTCATATGTAAATATATATGTAGAATAGTTATTGGTGCACATCCCTCTAATTAGAATGCAAACTCCTTTGCATCAGGGGCCTTTGTAGCCTCTATTTTTGCATCCTCAACCCAATACAGGTTATGTACATAGAGATAGACCTGTAATTTCATTGGAAGGGAGCTCCTAGGTAGGGATATTTCCTCTATTAATACACGTCATTGCCTGGACTACCTCCTCCCCCAAATTATAGTCTTTGAGAGTTGCCTAAAGCCTGAAGAAGTTCAGTGACTCATATAGGGTCACATAGTCAATATAAAACAAAGCAGGACTTGAACACAAGTCTTTCTAGCTCCCAAGTCAACCTTTGTCTATTATGCTAAGCTGCCTTTTGCTGAAAGAGGAATAAATTGATTATGCTGTGTGTTTCTCTTGCTCCTTTTTTTTAATCTTTACTTTCTGTCTCTGTAACAACTCAACACTGAAGGACAAGGGCTATTTTCAAAGAATTGACTCCCTACCAAAAGACATCAATAAGTTAATGATTATGCTATCAGACTTTACTGGATAATGTGCTTGTCTGATGCTATGGGAGTAAGGGTAGTGTGAGATTCATATTGCAGAGTGGAATTCTAGCTGCAGAGAGGGGTTCAAGCTACAGCTCAGAGTTCCAGAGGGCCCCCCCCAGAACTCTGAGAGAGGGGGCAGTTGAGGCAGTTAAGGGAGTTGGGTCCTAGGTTGAGGGTAAGCAGGTCACTTGGCTTGCTGGATCATGGGTCCTGGTTTGCTCTTGGGGGCTTGAGGCTTGAATTTGAGAAAAGCCATTTTAGTTCCTAGTTGCCAACCTGCTTTACCTTGATTTCACATTCAACTACATCATAGTTACCTCTATTTAGTTATTTAGATATAAAAGAATATATATAGGGTTAGAGAGTAATCAGCTGATACAAGTTACCTTTCCCCTTTGGGGGGAGGGGCTGCTTGGGCATAACAATTTGAGGGCTTCCCAGACCTTAATTAATCCTTATTTCTTCTCCCTTCCTTCCCATCGCCATGTATCATTAAACCTTTAATCAATTGGGAGCAGTGCCTGGTTATATTTAGGGAAATACTCACAACTTCCTCTAGCTGAGTTCCTCTGACTTGGTAGCCCTGGTATAATATCCTTTCCTTTGTGCCTTTGAGCTTCAAAGACATCAAGTTTCTCCTATTTTCTCATCTTTAGGAGTTCAGCCTTTCCTGACTTACTGTCCTGGCCCTGTAGTTAACAAGTCTGTCCACCATTATCATACAGTAACTGATTTTCTAACTGCCTAGTGGGAGGGGGGAAGTGAAGGCACTCTCAGCAAGATTTTGCCCCTCCCTTCAGTCAAGCCTGTTTGTGGGTGTGGGTGTGTCCTCTCCATAGACCAAAAGTGAGACCTGATTGCTATAAACCTGTGGCATCTTACAGCTTCCTAAATATAACAGTAGTGAGCTGGCTGGTCAAGAGTCAGGATTCAAGTGTAGTTGTTTTAGGGGAAGGGGACAGAGCATAGCAATGAGCACTGATGGATGGCTCTGATATTTGCAGAGTTTTACAGACATTATTTTTGATGTGCTCCTCACAGTAATCCTGCTGGGTAGGGGCTGCCATTATACCCATTTTACATTTGAGGAAACTAAGGCCATCAGAGTTTAAGTGACTTGCCCAGGGTTGCTCAGTGAGGAAGCACCTGAGGCTGGAGTCGAATTCAGTTTCAACTGTGAGATGACCCATGGCCAATGAGGCCCTGCTGAGGCCCAGCTCAATCACGTCCTGCTAGTATCTTCCTATCCACTGACTAGCTATGTGGCACCTAAAGAACTGGCCCCTTTGGCACCTACCAGATCTTTCCTCAAGTCTGGAAAATTCCAGAAGAGAACTATTTTCATTACTATCAAGGAGTGATAATCTAATCTTATTTCCTCTGACCCCTTTCTTCCTGTTGCCCCTCAGCAGCCTGGGAGTGAACCTGCCTATCCTGAGTCTCTCCCCATCTAGGCCTCCTCCATTCAACCACCAGATTGATCCTCCTTTAACCCAGTTCATGACATTCCCCTTCCCCCCAAAACCCCAGGGCCTTCAGGGTCAAATACTAAGTCCTCTGGGTGGCCTCAAGACCCTTCCTACTCTGGCCCCCTCTTCCCTTTCCAGACCTCTCATGACTCACTTCCCACCTCATACTCTTCCATCCAGTGACCTCCTGCCTGTCCCACAAACTTGCCCATCTGTCTCTTGGCTCTGGGCATCTCTTCAGTCACACAGCTAGGAAATATCTGAGGCTAGATTTGAACTCAGGACCTCCCGACTCCCAGACTGGCCCTCTATCTACTGTGCCACTTAGCTGCCCCTTTCTTTCTCCTCCTTCTGAGCTTCCCAGGAAATAATCTAGCCTCAAAAAAGAGAATGGTTGACACATTCTAGGATTACAACACTCCAGATTTGTTGTGAATAATTTCCCAATTTTCTAATTCAGCTTTCTTCCCATTATAGGAATTCCTTCTATAGCTCCCCATGATTGGATTGTCATTCAGCCTCCATTTGGACCTTTCCTGTGATAGGGAAGCCACCAGTTTCTGAAACAACTGTCTATGTGAGACAATTCAACCTTAAATGGTTTTCCCTTCATTGAACTGAAATTGGCCTCTTTGGCATTTCTCTCTACTACTCTTAGTTCTTCTCTTTGGGCCAAAAAGAACAAGTTCAAAATTGTGGTATATGATGGTAATGGAATACTATTGTGCTCAAAGGAATAATAAACTGGAGGAATTCCATGTGAACTGGAAAAACCTCCAGGAATTGATACAGAGTGAAAGGAGCAGAGCCAGAAAAACATTGTACACAGAGACTGATACACTGTAGTAAAATCGAATGTAATGGACTTCTTTACTAGCAGCAATGCAATGACCCAGGGCAATTCTGAGGGACCTATGGAAAAGAACGCTATCCACATTCAGAGGAAGAACTACAGGAGAGGAAACACAGAAGAAAAACAACTGCTTGAACACATGGGTTGATGCGGACATGATTGGGGATGTAGACCTGAAATGATCACACCAATGTAACTATCAATAATATGTAAATAGGTGTTGATAGATTACACATGTTAAAACCAGTGGAAATGTGAGTCAGCTATGGGGGCGTGTTGGGGGATGTGAAAGGGAAAGTAAGAACATGAATCATGTAACCATGGCAAATTTTTCTAAAAAATTTAAAAAATTTAAAAAAAATTAAAAAAAAAGTAACAAGTTCACAGATGCCTGGGGATGTTCTCCATCTCCAGCCACAATTATTCTTCTGGCTTAAATGGTTCCTTCAGCTAATCCTCACATGGCTTGGTCTCTAATCCTTTCAAAAAATCTGGTCCCCCTCTCTGGGACTCATTGCTGTGCGAAGGCTGAGTCTGGCATGTCTTCTTCCCATCTGCATGGGGTACCAGAAGAATATTAGACATCATAACACCAAGGAAAACAACATTTTTAAAAAGTCTTTTTTTTAATTGATTAAGAAAAATTTTCTGTGGTTACATGATTCATGTTCTTTCCCTCCCCTCTTCCCAACCCCCTCCCATAGACAACATGCAATTCCACTGGGTTTTACATGTGTCATTGATCAAGACCTAGTTCCATATTATTAATATTTGCACTAGGATGATTGTTTAGATTCTACATCTCCAATCATATCCCCATCAACCCATGTGTTCAAACAGTTGTTTTTCTTCTGTGTTTCTACTCCCACAGTTTTTCCTCTGAATGTGGCTAGTTTTCTTTCTCATAAGTCCCTCAGCCTTGCTCTGGATTCTTGCATTGCTGCTAGTAGAAAAGTCCATTACATTCGATTGTGCCATAATGTATCCACCTCTGTGTACAATGTTCTTCTGGATCTGCTCCTTTCACTCTGCCTCAATTCCTAGAGGTCATTCCAGTTCACATGGAATTCCTCCAGTTCATTATTCCTTTGAGCACAATAGTATTCCATCACCAACAGATACCACAATTTGTTCAGCCATTCCCCAATTGAAGGGCATCCTCTTATTTTCATTTTTTGCCAACACAAAGAGCGCAGCTATAAATATTTTTGTGCAAGTCTTTTTCAAGGAAAACATTAAGAAACATTAGATGTACCAAGTTCAACCAGTAGAAAAGAGTGGGTATTTACCATCCAGAAGCAAGCAAATGGAGAAGAAAAGAGTTTGATAAACCCAAAGCCCTTAGCAACTGGATAAAGGACTTCAACAAAAAATTCTCAGAAAACTAGAGAGTAGCCTGATAATAATTAGAGGTAGATTCAACATTTCACTCCAAATACCAAGAAAAGCTCTAGAATATACAACTTAGATATTAAAAGGTCTCATAAAAAACAAATGAGGGAGCACAGTGGATAGAGCACTAGGCATGGAATTGGGAGGGTCTGGGTTTATATATGGCCTCAGACACTTCTAGTTGTGTGACCCTGGGCAAGTCATTTAACCCTGTTTACCTAGCCCTTGACCTTCTGTCTTAGAATTGTTACTGGGACAGAGAATAAGGGTTAAAAAAAGAAAGAAAGTAAGCATGAAGAAGCTGAAAGTAGGTCAAGATGCCTTCTAAAACAGTGGTTAGTGATAATGGGCAGCTAGATAGCAAAAAAGATAGCCAGGTCTGGAATCAGGAGTTCCTGGCCTCAGATACCTTCCTAGCTGTGTGACCCTGGGCAAGTCACTTAATCTTAATTCCCTAATTCTTGCTGCTCTTCTGACTTAGAATTGAGACTAAGGTAAGGGTTTAAAAATAACAACAGAAAACAAATGAGAGGAAAAAGGAAGGAAATATCTTTCACAATTAAAGAGAGGGGAAAAGCTCATAACCAAACAAGTTACAAAGTCACAGAAGAAAAAAAGGGACAGTTTTGATTGAATACAATTTAAAAGGTTTTACACACAGGTAATGCAGTTAAAATGAAAAGGAAAACAGATAAGTGAGAACATATCTTTGAAGTATTTCTAAGTAAGCTCTTACAACCAATATAAGAAACTGATTCAACTTTATAAGAACAAAAGCCATTCCCCAATAAATAAATGGTCAAAGGATATAAACAGGCAGCTTTCAAAGGAAGATATCTGATTTATCAAAATACATATAAGAAAATTCCAAATTAAAGTGGCTCTGAGATTCTGTCACACATCTATCAAATTGGCAAAGATGACAAAAAATGGAAAAAGACAATTATTGGAAGGATTGTGCAAATGCAGGCTCATTAATGCATTCTTGGTGGAGCTGTGAATTGGTTTAACATTCCAAAAAGTGATTTGGAACTATGTTTCAAAGTAAATGAGGCATATTCTTGGACCTAGCAAAACCTTATGCCTGCACTCCAAAGATGTCAAAGAAAGAGCACCTATAGGTACAAGAATATTTATAGCTGCTTTTTTGTAGTGACAAGAACAGAAAACTAAGGAGATGCCCACCAACTTGGGAATGACTGACCAAATTATGGTATACAATATTTTCTACCATGAGAAATAATGAAAGGGATACTTCCCACTTTAAATCCTTACCTTTTTTCTTAGAATCAATATTTAGTATTAATTTTAAGGAAGAAGAGCAATAAGAGCTAGACAATTGGGGTTAAGTGAATTATTCAGGGTTATATGGCTCAGAAATGTCTGAGACTAGATTTGAACCCAGGTTCTCCTGACTCTAGGCCTAGTGCTCTGTCCATGGTGCTACCTAACTATTCCTTGTTATGATAGCTAACTGAAATACTGAACCCTGCAATTCAGGTATTTTGAAGGTCTGAAGAAACTTCTGCTCTCTTCCAATTTCCTCCATATGGTTTCCCAACCCACCCCCAAATTACTACTAAACTATAAGTTAATAGCTCTGTTATTTCCTGGATCATATTAGGTCATTCAATGTGATAGATATATTTATTCAGTGCCTTTGTCTTTAGAGCTCCATCTCTTTGTGCAACAACTACCTGTACCCTCCTGAACTCAATGGCTTTGTGGAAGACAAAGAATGCCCTTGGGGAAGCTATAATCTGAGAGAGACAAAGAATGAGCATATGGGGCCTTGTTTTTGGTAGAAGATTGACCCAGAATCCCAGGTAGATGCCAGGAGAAAGGAAACCAAGTTACTAGAGGTTCAGAGTGAAGGATGATCTCCCTGGAGAAGACAAATATTTACTTCTTTGCTATGCCAAGCTGAAGAAATATGGTATTGCCAGGCCTCTGTTTATTTTGGACACTGTATCTCTCTAAGAGTTTCCCTGCCCAAGAACCGATTTCTTCCTCATGATAATCCTGTGATGCAGAGTCAGGGTTATTAACCTCATTGTCTAACGGAGAAGGAAACAGCTCCAGAGATGGGAAGTGATTTTATGCAAGGTTACATATCTAGTCAGTGGTTGAGCTGGGTCCAGAACCCAGGTCGTTTTACTTCTAAAGTAAAGTAAGTTTCCTCCTGGACATCTCCCAAACTTGTAAACTCAGCATCACTTTAGACTCTTTGCCCTCCCCTCCCCTTCAACTCCCTAGCTAATCAGTGGCTGAGCCCTATCGTACTCTCCATCCTTACATCTCTTGAGTTCTTGCCTTTGACCCTTCTCTTCAGTCACTCAACCATCACCAAGTTCAGGTCATCATCACTTGCCTGGGCTACTGGAATTGCCTCTTTTCAACCTCTTTCTTGTCCAGTCCAAAACCACATCTCTGAAGCATATTGCCTTCTCACTCCCAAACCTTCAATGACTTCTCTGGCTCCAAACTAACTTATTTCATATTGCTTTCGATGGCTCTACATTCTAGTCAAACCAGAATATTTGTTCTCTCTCCAAGCATTCAATCAAACATTTCTCCATGCCTGGAATGCAATCCCTCTTCAACTTGATTCTCTCTGTCTCCCTCCCTCCCTCCCTCCCTCCATCTCTCTCTCTCTCTCTCTCTCTCTCTCTCTCTCTCTCTCTCTCTCTCTCTCTCTC
>NC_058131.1:420902919-420925441 GCF_016433145.1 Gracilinanus agilis | reverse complement strand
AAAAACTCTGACAGGGGTCTAATTACTCAAATATACAAGGAGTTAAATCAATTGTATAAAAAATCAAGCCATTCCCCAATTGATAAATGGGCAAGAGACATGAATAGGCAATTTTCAGGTAAAGAAATCAAAAGTATCAATAAGCACATGAGAAAGTGTTCCAAATCTCTAATAATTAGAGAAATGCAAATCAAAACAACTCTGAGGTATCACCTCACACCTAGCAGATTGGCTAAAATGAAAGAAGGGGAGAGTAATGAATGCTGGAGGGGATGTGGTAAAATTGGGACATTAATGCATTGTTTGTGGAGTTGTGCACTGATCTAACCATTCTGGCTGGCAATTTGGAACTATGCTCAAAGGGCTATAAAAGAATGCCTGCCCTTTGATCCAGCCATACCATTGTTGGGTTTGTACCCCAAAGAGATCATAGATAAACAGACTTGTACGAAAATATTCATAGTTGCGCTTTTTGTGGTGGCAACAAATTGGAAAAGGAGGGTATGTCCTTCAATTGGGGAATGGCTGAACAAACTGTGGTATATGCGGGTGATGGAATACTATTGTGCTAAAAGGAATAATAAACTGGAGGAGTTCCAGGTGAACTGGAGAGATCTCCGGGAACAGATGCAGAGAGAAAGGAGCAGAGCCAGAAGAACTCTGTACACAGAGACTGATATACTGTGGTAAAATTGAATGTAATGGACCTCTGTACCAGCAGCAATACAATGACCCAGGACAGTTCTGAGGGATTTATGGTAAAGATGCTACCCACATTCAGAGGAAGGACTGCAGGAGAGGAAACATATAAGAAAAACAACTGCTTGAACGCATGGGTCGGGGTGGACATGATCGAGGGTGTGGACTCGAAACTACCACACCAATGCAACTACCAACAATTTGGAAATTGATCTTGATCAAGGACACATGACAAAACTAGTGGAAATGCGCATCGGCCATGGGTGGGGGGAATGCAGGGGGTGAAGGGGAAAGGAGGAGCATGAATCATGTAACCATGTTAAAAATGAATATTAATAAATGTTAAAAAAAATAAAAATAAATAATTACATGAAAAAGTGTTCTAAATCCCTTCTGATTAGAGAAATGCAAATCTAAATAACTCTGAGGTACTACCTCACACCTAGAAGATTGGCTAATATGACAGTAAAGGATAATAATAAATGTTGGAGGGGATGTGGCAAAATTGGGACACTAATACATTGCTGGTGGAGTTGTGAATTGTGGAAGGCGATTTGGAACTATGTCCAAAGGGCTTTAAAAGAATACATACCCTTTGATACAGCAATACCACTACTAGGTTTCAACCCCAAAGAGATAATAATGAAAAATGTTTGTACAAAAATATGCATAACCATCTTCTTTGTGGTGGCAAAAAATTGAAAAATGAGGGGGGTAGTAGCTAGGTGGCTCAGTGGATTGAGGGCCAGGCCTAGAGATGGGAGGTCCTGGGTTCAAATCTGACCTCAGACACTTCTTGGCTGTGTGACCCTGGGCAAGTCACTTAACCCCCATTGCCTAACCTTTACTGCTCTTCTGCCTTAGAACTAATACACAGAATTGATTCTAAGACAGAAAGTAAAGGTTTTTATAAAAAAATAAATAAAAATAAAAAAATTAAAAAATGAGGAGGTGTCCCTTGATGAATGACTGAAAAAATTGTAGTATATGACAATGATGGAATACTACTGTGCTGCAAGGAATGATGAACTGGAGGATTTCTATATAAACTGGAAGAACCTCCAAGAACTGATGCAGAGTAGAGTGAAATGAGCAGAACCAAGAGAACATTACACAGAAAGTGAAACATTGTGGAACAATAGAGTGTAATGGACTTTACTAATACAAGACAATGCCAAGGGACTTATGAGAAAGAAAGCTATCCACGTGGAGAGAAAGAACTGTGGGAGTAGAAATACAGTAGAAACTAATATCATTTATTTGTATGGATATATAGATATATGATTGGGGGTTTTTGTTTTAAAAGATTGCTCTATTGCAAAAATGAATAATATAGAAATAGGTATAAGTGATAACATTTGTATAACCCAGTGGAAGTGCTTATTGTATCTAGGAGAGGGGAAGGAAGAGGGGAGGGAAATAAAATGAATTATGTAAACATGGAAAAACATTTTAAAAATAAAATTAAAAACACTCAAAAAAAGAAAAGAAAAAAGTATGCTTCAATCTGTACCCAGTGTTCATTAGTTCTCAAAGAACAATTTATACAAAGACAACAATATGATACAGACAAATAACTTTGAAAGAATTATGAACTCTGATCAGTGTAATCACCAATGATGAAATATGCTATCTACTTCCTTTTAGAGTTCATGAAGAACTCAGAATGAGATATATTTTTTTAGATAGAGCCAATGCAGAAATTTATTTTCCTTGACTATACATGTAGTAACAAGAGGTTTTTCCCTTTATTCCCAATAAGAGGGAAATGGCATTGGGTGGAAAGGAGAAAAGATAGATTTTTGATGATATATAGATATACATATATTTTAAAGATTACAAATGAAAAGAAAAATAATCCATCCCCTCAAGGAGCTTCCTAGTAGGGCAAGATGATACACACACACTCACACAAAGCTGAAAAAGAAGGTAGGGAGTAGGGTGGAAAAGAGGGTACCTAAGTAAGGGTATAGTTTTCTAGTAGGAAAACAGGAACAGAGCTGGAAGGGGAATGAAGGCTGGCAGCTCTGGTCCCTTCACAAAATGAAGATTCCAGGACAAACTCACAATAACAGGTGAATTTTTCTTAGGAGTGTGAATACATTGGTTCCTGTCATTTGAATGACTAAGAATCATAGAGATGGAAGGGACCTGGGATATCACTGGGTCCAACCTCCTCATTTTAAAGAGGAGGTAACTGAAGTTCAGAGTAGTTGAATGACTGCCTCAAAGTCAAAAGTAGCAGATCCAGGATTCAAACTCAGATGTATTGACTCCAAATCCAGGAATCTTTCCGTGACACCAATCAACAGTTCCTGGTTGAGGAGGCTAGTTGAAGAAGGCAAGCTAAGAGGGTCCAAAGGATGTAAGGAAAATAGTTTTATTAGGTACCTCTAACTTAGACCAGGCAGGGAGTTGGAAAAGTCTATAGAATAGACTGACCTTTGAATTCTCTGAGCAACTCTTTCTCTTCCCACTACCCAGAACTCCCTTGTTTCCATAACTAGTTCTCTTTTTTTCCCCCAGAGGCATGTTAAAAGTCTCTTCCCTCCTTCTAGTTCCTTCATGGTATCTACTACTGGCCTAGCTCCAACCTAGCCTCTGGATGAGAGACCAAGTGGACTATATCTGTCATCATAGCAATCAGTGCCCTCTGGCAATGGGAGAATGTTGCATTTGGATAGAGGTCTGTCTGGAATAGAAGGAAGCCTTATCCCACCCCTCACCTCCTGCCAGGACAGCAGCCAACAAAGGCTAATGATTTGTTGGAGCCATTCCCTGAGCCCCTGGAGCTTTTAATAGTCCTTGGGTCTTAGAATAACACCTTTTTTTGTGACAACAAATAGAGGAAGTGCTTTCAGGAACCAACCCAAAATAATATTAATAACAATAACTCATATTTCTATTGGGGTTTAAGGTTTAAAAAGAACTTTCCTTATGACAACTTGGCAAGGTAGACGCTAAAGTTATTATTATCCCCATTTTACAGATGAGGCCAAGGTAGTTGTCATATATGTAGTGGCAAAAGTATTGGATTTGGGATCAAAGGACTAGAGGTAGATTATCAGCTGTTACTTATAGAAATTTGTGTTATTGTTGCCTCATGTTTTTAAAGCTTGTCATGGAAAGTTTAGCTAAGTTAAAAAAGTAAGCTTAATTTTCAATTTTCTTAATTTGCTCAATGAATTTAAAATGTCCTTTATGATTTAGCATTTAATAAATGTTTGCTCTGAAGTTGATAAACAAATAACTAAATAATCACCTGGGTGCACAGTCTAATGAAATTTGCTGCTTGGTGTACTTATTTACCTGTATGATCTTAGACAAATCACTTTTCCCTGAGCTTCAGCTGCCTCATTTGCAAAATGGAAGGATTGGACTTAAATGATCTCTACATTGCCTTCCAGATCTAAATTATTTGATCATATGCTCAGGGCCACACAGCTGGTAAATGTCTCTGTGGCCCAATCAAGCCACATGGTGAGGTCCACTCTCCTCACTCTCACTGCAGAATCCTAAAAGGCCCAGCTGATGGAACAACTTCCTCCTGGATGCAGAGTGAAAGGAGCAGAACCAGGACAACATTATACACAGAGATGGATACACTGTGGTACAATTTAATGTAATGGACTTCTCTACTAGCAGCAATGCAATGATCCAGGACAATTCTGAGGGACTTATGAGAAAGAAAGCTATCCACATTCAGAGGAAGAACTGTGGGAGCAGAAACACAGAAGAAAAATAACTGCTTGATCACATGGTTCAATGGGGATATGATTGCGGATGTAGATTCTAAAGGATCATCCCAGTGAAAATATCAATAATATGGAAATAGATCTTGATCAATGACACATGTAAAACCCAGTGGAATTGCTCGTTGGCTATGGGAGGGGGTGGAAAGAGAGGAGGGAAGGAACATGATTCATATAACCATGGAAAAAATATCAATTAAACAAATAAATTAATTTAATCAATCAACCAACCAAATTAATTAATTAAATTGTTAAAATAAATAAATTAATGAATGAATAAATAAAATAAAATAAAATAAAATGAAATGAAATAAAATAAAATAAAAGGCCCAGATGAAAGGCCCCCTTCCTCCAGAAAGTCTGTCTTGGTAAGTGAGTGCCCATCCTAAGGTCTCTTCTATTTCTCCTCTTCTGCTTGGCCCTTAGGAGGAAACACCAGTATACTTCAATGCTAATGGTGGGGTTGGGTTTTGGGTGGGGGCATGGGGAGCAGGGAGAATAGGAAGAATGGTCTACCTAAGATTCAAGAAAAATTCATAGAACTGGAATTCACTTCATGAGGAAACTAATCCAACTTGTATCTGAACAGGAATCTCCCAACAATATTACTAAGTGGCTATCCAGCCTCTGTTTGAATCCCTTCAAAGCTGGTCACCCCCCTGTCTTATGGGGCAGACAGTCTCTAGGAAGGACCTAAAAAAATCTACCTCCTTGTCCCTTCTACCTGCAGCCCTCTGGAGATAGGAGGTCCTGGGTTCAAATATGGCCTCAGATATTTTCTAGTCGTATGACCCCAAGCAAATCACTTAACCCCCATTGCCTAGCCCTTACCACTCTTCTGCCTTGGAACCAATACCCAGTATTGATTCCAAGATGGATTCTAAGGGGAAAAAAAAAAAAAAAGAAAATCCCTATAGGTCTGAGTGGGGAGGCCCTTGATTCCAAGTAATATGAAATATAGTGGCCTGATCCCCCTGCCACGGGATGTTATTTTGATGCTTTCTTCGAGGCCCAGACAATCCTGGCCAAATATTCAGGAAACCCTGACATTCCTGATTATTATCCCTTCCCCTTCCCACATGCCAAGCCTTGCTCCCTTGTCCCAAGTCTCAGTTGGTAAGATAACAGGATGAAGGAATAAAAATACTCCAGCTTTATTTACATAACCCACACCCCAGGGCCTCTCCAGATAAGCTAGAAAAAAAAAAAGGATGGAACTGACCAAGAGCACAAGCTGGACATATGGGGAGTATTGAGGTGCAGGGGGAAAGAACCTGAGATGGTTCCTGATTCTTTGGCTTTGGGCCTGATTAATTCTTGGATGGTGGAACCCTTATCTTCCCCCTTTCTAGATGTGAATATTCCCTCACTCACATCTGTTTGGGTTCTGGTCCCATAGACTTTTTCCTTCTTGGTCCTCGGAATTGTTACAGTTAGAAAGTTTTCCCTCTGTTTGTTATTTCCTTACAAGTCTGACCCATCTGACCATTACAAACACCTTCTTTCTCCAGGCAAGTGGAAAAGGCTTGTTTTTTTTTTAAGCCATCAGGGATGTGGTTTCTGATTTGCCAGCTTTCCCACTTAAAATATAAGCTCTATGAGGAACAAGGACAATTTTTTTAATACCTTTCTATCCCCCAGCACTTAGCACAGTTTCTAGTAAATGTTATTCAGTCGTGTCTGGCTTTTTGTGACCCCATTTGGGTTTTCTTGGCAAAGACACTGGAGTGGTTTGCCATTTCCTTCTCCAGCTCATTTTACAGACGCAGAAACTGAGACAAACAAGGTTAAATGACTTGACCAGGATAACATAGCTAGGAAGTGTTTAAGGCTAGATCTGAACTCAGGAAGATGAATTTTCCTGATTCTAGACCTAGCAGCTCTATCCACTATACCACTTAGCTCCTGGGAAGTAGAATGTGATTAATAAATGCTTGTTGTTTCCATGTCTCAGGTCATGTGGGGAGACTGCCTGCCTCCTCCATGAAGCCAAGGCTTACTTCTCCATCCTGCAGAGAACTTCCCTTTATTTGGCTTCCCATAGCAATGACAGGAAGCTCTGTAACTGGCAATTTCGACACTTGTGTTTTCCAAACAGTCCAAGCTTCTGAGGGGGCTGCCAGCCCACATCACTCAGAGGTTTCCATTTCAAACCTGTCAAAGTCCTTTGCCCTATCCATGTGCCTTTTATATGACAAAACTTAAAAGGGAACATCCCACAAGGTCTTACCACAGGCTTATTTTGCTAAACATTTCCTAATTACACTTAATTAAAAAAAACACAACACAAACCCTTATCTTCTGTCAGTATGATTCTAAGACAGAAGAGAGACAAAGGCTAGGCCATTAGGGTTAAGTGACTTGCCCAGGTTCACACAGCTAGGAAATATCTGAGGCCAGATTCCAACCCAGGTCCTCCCTCCCTGGCTCCAGACTTGTTGCTCTATCCACAGTGGTCCCTTTTACATTTTACATTTGAATCTGGTTTCCATGGTAAATATTGGAGGGGATGTGGCAAAATTGAGACACTAATACATTGCAGGTAGAGTTGTGAACTGATCCAACCATTCTGGAGGACAATTTGGAATTATGCCCAAAGGGCTATAAAACTATGCATAACCTTTAATCCTGTAATATTACTATTGGGTCTGTATCCCAAAGAGATAATAAAAAAGGGGAAAGCACTTACTGGTACAAAAGTATTTATAGCTGTTCTCTTTGTGGTGGCAAAGAATTGGAAACTGAGGGGATGCCCATCAACTGGGGAATGGCTGAACAAACATGTTGGTGATGGAATACTGTTGTGCTATAAGGAATGATGAACAGGATGATTTCAGAAGAAACTGGAAAGACC
Organism: Gracilinanus agilis; assembly: GCF_016433145.1. NCBI lineage: Eukaryota > Metazoa > Chordata > Mammalia > Didelphimorphia > Didelphidae > Gracilinanus > Gracilinanus agilis. The sequence continues at coordinate 420,918,136 of NC_058131.1, read as the reverse complement.
TACATGAACTGTTACATAATGAAATAAGCAGAACCAGGAGAACATTGTACATGGTAAAAGCAACATCAAATGATGATCAGCTGTGAAAGAATTAACTTCTCTCAGCAATACAATGATCTGGGCTAATTATCCACTTCTGGAGGAAGAATCATTAGAGTCAGATGCAGATCCAATCATACTATTTTTCGCTTTAGTTTATGTTTTTATTTTGTGGTTTTAGTTTTATAGAAGTCTTCTCTTACAATAAAGACCAATATGGAGGTATGTTTTGCATGATAACCCAGATCAAATTGCTTACCATCTCAGGGAGAGGGCCAGGGATGGGAAGGAGGGACACAATTTCAATCCTATAATTTTAGAAAATGTAGGTTGAAAATTGTTGTTACATGTAATTGGGGAAAATATCTTTGAATAAAAAAATAATTTATCTGGTTTCTTCTGTACCTGAGACCTCATGTGGCCTGCTGGTTCTGAGTTTGACACTAGAGATTATCTACTCTCCCATATCGCTCTCCCATTTTACAGTTGAGAAGACTGAGTCTCAGAGAAGGCAAATGACTTGCCAGATATCACAGATTCCTAAATGGGTTTTCTGTCTCTAGGCTCTTTCTTTTTAATCTATTTTCATAGGATGCCAGATGTTTTCCTGATTCACAGCTCTGATCAAGCTACATCACTCCTTCTGCAAATCCCCTAAGAAATCTCTATGTTGGGGAGGGGAACAGTCGGTGTGTTTAAAAAAAAAAAAAAAAGCTCTAGTTGAATTAGATTGAATAAAGGCCAGACACTTCAGTCTTATATTCAAGGACCCTCACAACCTGGTGTCTCTCCACCTGGTCTGCTTTAGTTTCCACTTCTACTTTCTGTGTTTGTCAAATCCCTCCAAACTGGACCACTCATGGTGGTCTGATGAACATACCCTTCTCCTTCCTCTGGGACTTGGCATGAACTATTTTTCCCTTGTTTGGCGCATCCTAATTAGGTCTTCTCTGCTTGTTGAACTCTCTTCTCCATCAGGTATTACTTCTTCCCTAAAGCCTTCCTTCAAAGAATGCAGGAATCTCAGAATTGATGGTTGCCCAGACAGGAAACAATTTGCAGTTCTGCGTCTGTGCCCTCACTGTGACCAGAATTAAGTGGGTCCATATCTCTTTTCCTTAACTGACTGTGATCTCCTCTCCTGCCTCTGATTCCCAGAATCTGTAGTGCCTTAGCTCAGGTATGACTTCCTGCCCAAAGATTTGCCTTTGAAGGGGTTCCTGGTCCCTTCAAATCATTTTACATTTATTGTTCCTTGAGCAAAGTGAAGGATTCTTTTATGTTTTCCTTTGTCTCCATTGCTTTTATTAGAACAGTGCCTGGCTCAAAGCAAGGGCTTCATTAGTGTTTATTCATTCAAATCATCTGTAGACAGCAGGGACCATGATTCATTACATAACATGCCTGTTACCTTTTTAGAAATGAGGGCACCAAGACCCAGAAAATTTACTCAAAGTCACTTGTACCAGATCAGGGACTTAAATCCAGGACTCCTGACTCTAGAATGACTTCTCTAGAATCACCCCTCAACACTGCTTTTCAAATGGTGGGATCCCTCTCACCTACTCTGGTCTGAGAATAGAAACTTAAGAGACTATTACTGAAGGAGTTGGGAGAGAAATTTGGGGAGAAAGAGTCTAAATCTTGAATTATCCAGGTGAGTGGGGAGCTATCCCCTGTGACTTGGAGCTCTGGGTAATCAGATTCTGCCTGGTAAGAATCTGTGCCCCTGGACAGCCCTTGCTTGTCCCCATTGCCTTGGTGAAGAGTGAGATTGAGCCAAGGGGCTATTAAGGGGCTGGGGAGGAGACTTTGTTCCCCTGGGACAGCCTCTTTGGCATGCAAAATCTCAGATTCTGGGGAAATGTGGACTTTCAAAATCCATTCTTGGGAAATGTCCAAGGAAACCTGGCAGTCATCCCACCTCTTCTCCTGCAGTCAGTAAACAATACTGGACAATAGCACCAAATTCTCTCCTTGAGCAGAGTCCCTGGGCCTCTAGCTACCCAAACCCCCCACCCTGGAAGCTCAAAGTCATTCCATGGGGAGCAAAGAAGCTCACAAATTTTTTCCTTTCACTGGCAGGGTGAGGATGGGGGAAATGAGGTCCGCAGAGGTTGAGTGATATGCCGTATAGGAAACTAATGGCCAAAGTGGGTAGAGTGGCCAGACCTCCTGACGGCAAGCCTACCAGGCTACCCTGGTTTTCTCAAGCTGAGCCCCTTGACTTGTCTCACCAACTAAAGGTTTTCCTAGATATGCCCCAAGAATGGATCTTGAAAGCCTCCATTTTCCCGGAATGGTGGTCTTTGGGTACCAAGGAGGCTGTACCCAGGGTCCAGAGCCTGCCTCCCCTAGCCCTGACTAAACCCTTGGCCCAATCCCATTATTCAACAGGGATTAAAAATAAATAAATAAAATAAGCAAGCCTGGGCCTGTCTAAGGGCCACATACTCAGACCAGGCAGAAAATGGCTTTGTAAATCTTAAAGGCAGTATTAAAGAAATGTATTAGGGCTCTTTTTCCTTTTTTATATTTCTATTGAGCCCTAAGCATCTCAAAGGAGAAAGAGGGATGGGGCCTTGGGGTAGGGTCAGAGCTGAGGACTTGTTTTTGTTTAACATAGTCGATACAGAAAAGACTTAACAGACTAGATCTAATATGATAAAATAGAATAAAGAGAAACATAAAGTTCTACACCTCAATTTATGGAAGAGAGACCCGTAGGTGTGTCTAGCCTGTCTATTGGACCCTGATGGTTCCCATATTCCCAGGCAGGTAGCTTTGGGGGGCGAGGGGGGATTGCCCCGTTTGCCTGAAATGTAAGCCTGAAACCCAACTGGAGGCAGCATCAGTTGCCAAACTGAGCCCCTGGGATGAAAAGATGTAAACATGCCTTCTGTGACTAGCCAACCCATCACCTCCCCCTGAGTGGGCGTAAAGGGGGTCGGAGGTAGGGGATGGTGATGATGGTCCTAAAGGTGAAACAGGGGCAGCTGGTCTCTCTCAGCTCTTTTTTTCACTCTGGCCAGAGAATAAAGGAATCAGGAGAGTCCCAGATAAGGAGAAATCAGGCCAGGCAGAGAAAAGCAATGAATTTCAATGACTCTCAAGTTTTTCCCAATTCTTCCTGCTGCCATTTTGTAGGCAAGTAAACTGAGGCCCAGGAAGGAAAGAAGACCAAGGTCACACAGAGAGTTAGTAATAAGAGGGGGTACATATAGGATCATAGATTTAGGTAGTCCAGGTAGACTAACACATTCATTTTATAGAGGAGAAAATTGAAGACCATCAGGCTTAAATGACTTGTCCAAGATCACACAGTAATCATCAGAAGTGAGATTTGAACCCAGTTCCTTTGACTCCACAACCAGGAACCTTTCTACTATATTGTTCTGCCTCGCAAATTCCCCTCCTCTGACTCAACCTAAAATTTCTGATTTCCAGTGAAGGAAAGGCTCTTTTCATCACATGATAAAAACATTTCATCACATGATAAAACTACTTATTACCTGACTCCCACAGTCCAACAATTACTGCCACTGTGGTTAGTTCTGTTCTTAGTTCTGTTCTTCGTTCCGTATGAATGAATCTTGTCTTCTACTCCAAGACTATGAGGTCCCCAAGGGCAAAGTCTAAATCTGATCTTTCTCCTTTAAAAAGCAAACAAACTTAAAACCCCCTATCTTCCATCTTAGAATTGATACTAAGTATTGGTTCCAAGGCAGAAGAGCAGTAAGGGTTAGGCAATGGGGGTTCAGTGACTTAGCCAGGGTCACACAGCTAGGAAGTATCTGAGGCTATTAGATTTGATTCCAGGAACTTCTGTTTCCAGGTCTGGCTCTCTATCCACTGAGCCACCTAGTTGCCCCTGATCTGTCTTTCTCTTCAAAATGTGGCAGAACACAAGGCTGGGCACACTGTAGGGTCAACTTTTTTTTATTTTTATTTTTATTTTTTTATTTTAAACCCTTAACTTCTGTGTATTGACTTATAGGTGGAAGAGTGGTAAGGGTAGGCAATGGGGGTCAAGTGACTTGCCCAGGGTCACACAACTGGGAAGTGTCTGAGGCCAGATTTGAACCTAGTACCTCCCGTCTCTAGGCCTGGCTCTCAATCCACTGAGCTACCCAGCTGCCCCCAGGGTCAACTTTTTAAAAAATTGATTGATTTAGTGATTGCCCTTTAGAGTTATATTCCACATTCATTCACTCATTCAATTAATAAAACCCCAAATTTACTGAGGGCTTGGAGTTGTAGCAGATAGGAGGACAGTGGTAGTGGAGATAAAGATAAAAAAAGACATAATTCCCTCAGGGGACCCCTAGTCATATTGGAGAATCAAACAGGGAAATAAATAATTATAAGGCAAAAGCCATTGAGGTGGGTTGGTGGTAGTGGTAGTGATGGTGGTGGTAGAGAAGGATGAGACAAGAACCTTCTCCTCTCGGAGGGATCCATAGAGCAGCTTCATAGAAGAGGTGATGCCTGAGCTGGAACTTGAATGATGCTTGGTGTGGGGTAACTGGCTAAAGAGCTTAGTTCACATTTATTTCATTTAATTTCTTTTTATGTCATTTAGTATAAACCTAATTCATCTTCTATAATCCTTTAAGTAGCATATGTCACTCGAATGTTAGAAAGCCAGTTGTTAATTAACTGTACTAGTTAGGAAGAGAGTTAACTTAATAGCTCCTGTTATAAACCTTCTTGTGTTAAGTACACATCTTTACAATCTCCTAATTCTGGATAAGGATAACAGAGGCAATCATAGAGTCAGTTGTAAAAGTAGGAATAGTATTTGCTTTTTTGGGAATTTGCCAACAACCGGATCCTCAGATTTTATGACTCAGAGATGACTCTGTTTACCTTTATGTTTCTTCTTAAGAGTTATTGTCTGAAGGTAATTGTTATAAGATCAATAAAATTCTTCGACCTTGTACTAGAATATGTTAACTCTTAGCCAAAATACTTTAAGTATGTGGGTTTTGTTAATCAATGATTTGTATCAACTGTCAAAAGCCTATAAAAACAATTGTGAACATCTATGAAATGTCTTTTTCATCATGGACTGGATAGTATGGGACCACTGACTATTTACCCATGAATAAAGTTAGTTTTTAGCTCAGAATTATGGCCCAGAGATTTCTTTATTTTTTACATAGCAAAGTCTATTAACATCTCTTCTTTGCTTCTCTCCTCCTACCTCTCCAAATCCACCTTGTCCCTACTGCCCAGAGCTCCTCTCCCACCCTCTGCTCCCTTTACCCAGACTCCCTAGCCTTTAGGGTTAAATACCTCTCACACAGTCAGTTCTCCCCAGCAAGGCCCTGCTTGGAGCTTCCTGTTGTGGGGCCAAATAAATGATAACCGAATGCCAAAAGAAACGTGAATAATAAATAACAGTGTTTGTCCCTAGGGAAGATGAGGGTCACACTGAAAGAGAGGAGCCTTGGGTTGATAATGCTGGAGCCAAAAGAAACATTTTTTAAATTCCAGGCACTTTGACAGCTTGGTGGGGCAGCTATTTGGTCTTTGGAACTAGTGACAGTTTCCTTCCCAGTGATTTATAGAATCACAGGATTTGAGAGTTGGAAGGGATCTCAGCACTCATATAGTGTGACCCATAAAACAAAGGGATCCCCACTATAACATACCAGGGATTACCAGGCTCTGCTTTGAAGACTTTTGAGGAGAAGGGTTCCACTACCTCTTGAGGCAGCTCATTTCAGATGTCTTTCCTGACTTTAAGCCTAAATTAGTCTCTCTGAAATTTATTGTTCCTGGAGCCAAGGAGAATGAGTCTAATCTTCACCAATCCTTCAAATACTTGGAAAGAGCTATCATACCTCTTTCCTCCACTCCCTTCCCTTTTTCATGCTAAACAGGAAGACCTAATTTCAAATCCAGCCTTAGATACTTCCTAGATCTGTGACCCTGGGTAAGTCACTTAACTGGTTTCTTCAACTCTAAAATGAAGATACTAATAGCACCTATCTTGCAGGGTTGTTTTAAGAACCAAATGAGATAATATTTGGAAAAAGCACTTAGCACAATGCCTGGCACATAATACTTACTCTTTTCCTCATTCCCCTAAACATCCTCAGTTCCTTTAATCAATCCTCATAGAACACCAGTGTAAGACCCTGGTTGTGCTTTCTCCTTTATAGCTTATCAATGTCCTTCTTAAACTGTAAACCCAGAGTGGAACATAATTTTTCAGCTATTCAGTTACACAGCTCCTCATGGCCCCCTGGGCCCTACTATCTATGGGTTTTTCTTGGCGAAGATACTAGAGTGGTTTACTTTTTCCTTTTTTCAGTGGATTAAGGCAAATAGAGGTTAAGTGACTTGCCCAGAGTTAAACATGCAGTAAGTGTCTGAGGCTGGATTTGAACTCAGGAAGAAGAGTCTTCCTGGCTTGAGGCCCAGTACTCCATGCACTATGGCGCCACCCAGATGAATATAATATTCCAGGTTAGGTATGACCTGGGCAGAGTACAGTGGGACTCAATAGAAGCCATGCCTCTCATTAAGACTTACTGCTAGGGGCAACTAAGTATCTCAGTAGATTGAGAGCCCTGGCCCAGAGATGGGAAGTCCTGGGTTTGAATTTGACCTCAGATACTTCCTAGTGACCCTGGGCAAGTCACTTAACCCTCATTGCCTAGCCCTTACGGCTCTTCTGCCTTAAAACCATATTGGCTCTAAGTTGGAAGAGTTAAAAAAAAAAGATTTACTGTCAACTTTATCCTACCACAGAGTCATGGTGAGCTTGCAGTGCACTAAGATCTTGACATTTTTTCATTCTCCACTGTTCAATCCAACAAGCATTTCCCTGGTGCCTATTTTGTACCAGGCACTGTACTTGGTGATGAATATTCAAAAATAAAAATAAAAATAGTCCCTGCCCTCAGAATTCTTCTGGAATGTTACATTTACCATAGTGATCAGATTCTTTTTTTGGTCCTTAATTGTAATTTCATGAGTAAGGAGAAGCTCTGTTCTGGAAACTGCCTCTACTGATGTATGCAGAGGAAGAATTTCTCTGAAATGCATAATTTTAAAGAAATGCTTAGAGCACTATGAGGTTACGTGACTGGCCTGGGTCATGCAGTCAGTGTGTGCCAGAAGCAGGTCTTGAATCAGGGTCTACTTGATTACAGGAGTTGTGCTGTAGACATTCTGCCAGGTCTAAATCTAGTTTATACCAAAATAACAATATTATACAAAATGAACAACTTTAAAAGACTTGGGGCCTCTGATCAACATAATGACTAACCACAGTTCCAGAGGACCTCAGAATGAGATAATTATAAGGTCATGAAATCAGAGAATGACAGCTAGAGTAGACAGAAAGGCTGGATGATGAAGAGAGTGAGAAAAATCCTTTTGGAATGGCAAATGTTGGAGCAGATGTGGGAAAATGGGAATATTAATATACTGTTGGTGGAACTGTGAATTGATCCCATCATTTTTACAAAACTGTATATACTTTTAGACCCAGAAATACCACTGCTGGGTCTATTTCCCAAGGAGATCAGGGAAAAAGAAAAAGAACCCATATGTTCCAAAATATTTCTAGCAGCTCTCTTTGTGGTGGCAAAGAACTGGAAATTGAGGGGATGCCCATGAAATTGGGGAATGTTTAAACAAATTGTGGTATAGAATTGTGATGGAATTCTACTACACCATAAGAAATGATGAGCAGGTTAATTTTTTAAAAACTTGAAAAGAACCATACAGGATAATGAATAGCAAAATTAATAGAACCAAGAGAACATTATACATAGCTACAGATTTAATACTTGAAGAATAAATTGTGAATTTTACCTTCAGAGAATAAACTGAAAAATGGAAACATGAATAACATAATCTATCTATCTATCTATCTATCTATCTATCTATCTATCTATCTGTCTGTCTGTCTGTCTGTCTGTCTCCCAGATAAAGCCTTTTATGATGCAAAGAGGGGAAAGAGGGACTGAGTTACTTATAAATGAATTCTATTAATAAACAAATTTTTTTAAAAGAAAAGAAAATCAGATTGTCTGGAATTCAGAAGGTCAGTCTATAAAAAAGTGAAATAAAACAACTAATGAACAGAGGAAGAGAGAAAGGGAGACTCTTTGACTGAGAGGAAAAAAGGGGGAGCCAGATTATACAACAGACAAAAGCAAGAGAGAAAGGGGAACTAATATGCAAAACCTCAAAGGAAAAGGGTAATAAACAAGAGGAAGTGTTTAGAATTGAGGGGAAGAGAGTCAAGGGGAAACAGAATCACCTTAAAGAAGATCAAGGCAATATGGTGCTGAGTTTATAGCAGAAGGAAAAACTATCATTTAAAAAATCAACAACTTAAAAACAATATTAGAGGCAGAGGGAGAAATATATACACCTAACTTGTAACTTTAAGTGTGAATGGATTAAACAATCCAATAAAATGAAAAAGAATGAAAGATTGAATAAGAAAACAAAACCCTACAATTTGCTGCTTAGAAGAAACACATTTTAAAAACAAAGATAATACACAAAATATAACTGAGAGGATAAAATAAATTTACTATGCATCAAGTGAATCCAAAAAAAGCAGGAGTTGTCACCATGCCACAGAAAGAGTAAAAACAAACATTCCAAAAATAAAAATAGATAAACAAGGAAACTCAATTATGTTGCAAAAAAATTAATAAACAACAAACCAATATGAGTAATACATTTATATCCTCCAAAAAGCTTAGCATCCAAACTCATAAAGGAAACTGTTTGAGCTACAAGAACACACAGTAATGACTTCAATATCCATCTCAAAATTCTGGATAAATCTAACAGAAAAGATAAACAAAAGGGAAAATAGGAAACTGAAAAAATTCCTGGAGAAACTAGAGTTGAAAGGATTTATTCTTAGTGCTACAGGGAACTTTGCAAAGACTGGCCAAGTATCAGGGCACAGAGAATTACAAACAAAATAAAAAGATAAAAATGGTTAACATATCCTTTATAGAACATAATTCAATAAAAATCACAATTGGTCCAGTGATTATAAATATATTACAGACCAAGCGAAGACTTTAACAATCTAATCCTAAATAATGAGTGGATTGAAGAACAAATCATAGGAACAACTTATATAAAAGATAATGATGAAAAACATACCAAAAGTTCTGAGATAAAGCTAAAAGCAGTTGTCAGGTTTAAAAATCATATCCTATCATATCCTTACAAATGTAAATTAACAAAATAGAAAAACAGAGGATTAATGAACATTCAATTGCATTAAAAAATTAGAAAACCAACAAATAAACAAACCTAAAATAAAAACAAAAGAGAAGATAACTTTAAAATATGAAGAGAAATGAATTGGAAACAAAAACCCCTTAGAAATGATAAATAAAACTAAAAGCTGGTTCTTTCAAAAGATCAATAAAATTGACAACCCCTTAGCTAATCTGATTAAAAAGAAGAGAGCTGAAAATCAAATCAACTAAATAGCAACTGAGTAGGGTGAAATTGTGGCATTATCAGAAGAAATAATCAGAACACAGTATGCCCAGTTATATATGTACAAAGCTGAGAAAACAAAAGAAATAGAGAAATATCTTCAAAAGTATAAAATACCCAGACAATCAGAAGAAGAATTAGATATCTTAAATATTCAGTTTCAGAAAAGGAAGTAGATGTAGTTATCAAGGAACTCTCAAAGGAAAAAACTCCTGGTCCTGATGGAGTCACAGGAGAATTCTATCAAACTTTTAGAAAACAATAAGTACCTATATTTCACAAATTATTCTCAAAAATTGAGAAAGAAAGCACTTTTATGATTCAAATATAGTACTAAACCAGGAAAAGATAAAACAGAGAAAGCAAGCTATGGGCCAAAATCATTAATGGACATTGACTCCACAATTTTAAACAAAATCCTTTCAAATAGACTACAATAATTTATTTAAAAAAGTAATTAATTATGATCAAGTGGAATTTATACCAAGGATGCAAGGATGATTCAATATTAGGAAAGTAATCAACATAATCATATTAAAAATGAAAACATCCATAACCATATGATCATTTTGGTAGGTGTAGAAAAATCTTTTGACAAGGTACAACATACTTTTAAAACTAAAAACCCTACAAAGTATAGGCATAGAAGGATCTTTCTTAATATCATAAAAACATATCTAAAATAAAAAGCAAACATTATATGCAATGGGGTACACTAGAACCCTTTCCAAAATGTGAGAATGAAGCAAGGGTACCTACTTTCCCTACTATTATTTGATTTGGTTATGGAGATACTAGCAGCAGAAAAAAGACAAAAGAAAGAAATTAAAGGCAAAACATTAGGTAAAGAGCTAAAACTGTCCCTATTTGCTAATAATATGATATTTTAATTGGAAAATTTTAGGAAATCAGCAATTGATACTAATTGAGACAAAAGCTTCAGCAAAGTTGCAAGGTCACAAAATAAATCCTCAAAAACAAAACACAAAAAACAATAGAAAGGAAGATTCCATTCCAAATAATGATAAAATGCATAAAATATCTAGGGCTCAATGACTCACTAAAGTACACAAAAGACTTGTATAGATTAAATTACAAATGCTTCTTAGAGAAATTTAAAAAACCCAACCTAAATAATTGGTGGAATATTCAGTGTTCATGGCTGGGCCATGCCAACATGGCATAAACATGGAATTACTACTAAAATAAATGTAAACTTTTAATGCTATGCCAATTAAATTGCCAAGGGAATACTTTGTAGAGCTTGATAAAATTGTAACAAAATTCATTTGGAAAAGCAGAAGATCTAGGATATCTAGGGAAATATGAAAACAAGTTGGGACAAAGAAGGAATACACATCCAAACTATATTAGAAAGCAGCAGTCATCAAAATCATCTGGTATTGACTCCGGTTAAGATGGCAGCAGAGTAAGGAGCAGCACTGCTCAATCTCTCCTAACCAAAGCATACAGGATTCCTCAAGGGGACATAAAAACGAATCCAGACGAACAAAGGGACCCCACAACAGGGCACAGCAATGAAGATATGCGGAATTGGGGCATTTCCATGCTATAAAGGGGTGAAACAACTCTCACTAAAACACGAGAGGAAGAAGCCCCTCCACCACCCCCACACCACACACAGCTCCAAGACCAGCCCACAAGAGTTAAAGCAGATTTGGGGCACCCATTAAGTCACTGGCAGTTCCAGGGCTTGTTACTGAGAGCAGCAAGACTTAGGACCCCAAGAGGCTAAAGAGCGCGCACGGACTCTCCAGAGCGCCTGCGCGGGTGAAGGCAGTGTCCTAGGCGTGGACAAGGATCTCGAGCACAGGCTTGGACTGCGAGTGGGGACCCGGTGCAGACGGCTGTGGAAGCAGCCCCTGAGACTGCTGAAAGAGCCTCCGGCAGAGGGGCAGACCAGGGAAGACCAGGAGGCTCGACCCCGAGAACAAGGAGATCTGAGACCTCGGGAGCCTAGACAGTGCAGACGGAACCTGAGTGTGAGGACAAAGCTGAGAAGGCACAGGGCTAACAATGGCAAGCCATAGGGAAGGCCAGAAGAGAAAGATTATCAAGAAGAACTCTGGAACACTCGATAACTTTTACACAGAGAAAATCCAGACAACAGAGGAGGACAAACAAGTAATCATATCCAAACCTTCCCAAAATAATGAAAACTGGTCACAAGCTATTGAAAAGTTCAAATCTGAGATGATGAGAAAGATGGAAGAGATCTGGCAAGAAAATAACAGTTTAAAAGGCAGAATTTTGCAATTGGAAAGTGAGGCTCAGAAATCAAATGAACTGGTAATCAAATTGAACACCAGAAACGACCAGATTGAAAAGGAAAACCAAACCCTAAAGGCTAGAATTGAGCAATTAGAAGCTAATGATCTCTTAAGACAACAAGAACAAATAAAACAAAGTCAAAAGACTGATAAAATAGAAGGAAACATGAAATATCTCAATGAGAAAGTGACAGACCAAAAAAACCAATCTAGAAGAGACAATTTGAGAATCATCAGTCTTCCAGAAAAAGCAGAAATTAATAGAAACTTGGACTCCATACTAAAAGAAATTATTCAGCAAAATTGCCCTGAAGTTCTAAAACAAGAGGGCAATATAGACATTGAAAGGATCCATAGATCACCCTCTACACTAGACCCAGAAAGGACAACACCCAGGAATATAATAGTCAAATTCAAGAGCTTCCAAATAAAAGAAAAAAATATTACAAGAAGCCAGAAAGAGACAATTCAAATATCAAGGAACACCAATTAGGATCACACAGGATCTGGCAGCCTCCATGCTAAAAGACCGCAAGGCTTGGAATATGATATTCAGAAAGGCAAGAGAACTGGGCCTAAAACCACGGATCAACTACCCATCAAAACTGATTATATACTTCCAAGGGAAAGTATGGGCATTCAACAAAATTGAAGATTTCTAAGTATTTGCACAGAAGAGACCAGGACTAAATGGAAAGTTTGATATCCAACCACAAAAATCAAGAGAAACATGAAAAGGTAAATAAGAAACAGAAGGGAAAGAAAGAAAACTCATAATTTTTTAAATTAGCCTCTTTACGGGCTTCAATAAGATCTAATTATCTGTATTCCTATGTGGAGAAATGCTATGTGTAATTCTCTGTAGTGAACTCTATTCACTATTATAGTATTCACTATTATAGCAATCAGAAGAATAATTCATAGGGAGAGGATAGGATACTAAATGGTCTAAGATGACATGGGGGGTAGGAAAGAGGGGGGTGAATAGTAGGGGACACCAAGAGAAACTTGAGTGAATAAGAAAAAGAGGATATTCTATTACACACAAAGAGGGCATGGGAAGGGGAAGGGATGAATCCTATTATAAGAAGGAGAGGAAGAGAGCATTAAGAGGTAATATTTAAACCTTACTCTCAGTGTAATCAAACCGGAGAGGGAAGAGTAGCTACATTATCCATTGGGATAAGAAACTCTATCTGACCCTACTGAGAAAGTCAGAAGGGATAAATCAAGGGGAGCAAGGGAGTGGGGAGGTCAAAAAAGGGAGGGGAGAAGAAGGGGGAGGGAATTCATTAGGCCTTTAAAAATAAAAATAGGGGAATAACAAGGGAGGGGATATAAAGGGAAGTTAATCAAAGGAGGGGACAAGGGATACCGGCTCAAAGCAAACCACTGGTTTAAAAGAAAATAGTGTAAGAAGAAGGAGTGGGACTATGCACAACTGATAATTATAACTCTGAATGTGAATGGGATGAACTCGCTCATAAAACAGAAGCAAAGAGCAGAGTGGATTAGAAACCAAAATTCTACCAGATGTTGTCTACAAGAAACACATATGAGGCGGGTGGACATATACAAGTTTAAGGTTAAGGGCTTGAGCAAAATCTTTTGGGCCTCAAATGAGAAAAAGAAGGCAGGAGTGGCTATTATGATTTCTGACAAAGCCAAAGTAAAAATAGATATGATTAAAAAAGACAGGGAAGGTCATTACATCCTGATTAAAGGCAATATAAACAATGAGGAAATAACACTGCTCAATATGTATGCACCAAGTGGTATAACATCCAAATTCATAAAGGAGAAACTGGCAGAGCTCAAGAAGGAAATAGATAGTAAAACCATAATAGTGGGAGATCTAAATACTCCTCTTTCAGATCTAGATAAATCAAACCAAAACATAAATAAGAAAGAGGTAAGAGAGGTGAATGAAATCCTAGAAAAATTAGATTTAATTGATATGTGGAGAAAAATAAATAGGGACAAAAAGGAATACACCTTCTTTTCAGCTGAAAATGGTACATTCACAAAGATTGACCATGTAATAGGGCATAGAAACATTGCAAACAAATGCAAAAGAGCAGAAATAATAAATGTAACCTTCTCAGACCATAATGCAATAAAAATAATAATTAGTAAGGGCACCTGGACAGGCAAATCAAAAACCAATTGTAAATTAAACAATATGATTCTCCAAAACCAAATTGTCAAAGAAGAAATCATAGAAACAATCAACAAGTTCATTGAAGAGAATGACAATGATGAGATATCCTACCAAACTCTGTGGGATGCAGCCAAGGCAGTACTCAGGGGGAAATTTATATCCTTGAGTGCATATATTAACAAATTAAGGAGGGCAGAGATTAATGAATTGGGCATGCAACTCAAAAAACTAGAAAGCGAACAAATTAAAAATCCCCAGATGAAAACTAAATTAGAAATACTAAAAATCAAGGGAGAAATTAATAAAATCAAAAGTAAAAGAACTATTGAATTAATAAATAAGACCAGAAGCTGGTATTTTGAAAAGACAGATAAAATAGACAAAGTACTGGTCAATCTAACAAAAAAGAGGAAAGAAGAAAACCAAATTGACAGTATCAAAGATGAAAAGGGAGACCTCACCTCTAATGAAGGGGAAATTAAGGCAATCATTAAAAACTATTTCACCCAATTATATGGCAACAAATATAACAATTTAGGAGATATGGATGAATATTTACAAAATATAAACTGCCTAGATTAACAGCAGAAGAAATAGAATACCTAAATAATCCCATATCAGAAAGAGAAATTGAACAAGCCATCAAAGAACTCCCTAAGAAAAAATCGCCAGGGCCTGATGGATTCACAAGTGAATTCTATCAGACATTCAAAGAGCAACTAATCCCAATACTATACAAATTATTTGATATGATAAGCAAAGAAGGAGTCCTACCAAATTCTTTTTATGACACAAATATGGTACTGATTCCAAAGCCAGGGAGATCAAAAACAGAGAAAGAAAACTATAGACCAATCTCCCTAATGAACATAGATGCAAAAATCTTAAATAGAATACTAGCAAAGAGATTCCAGCAAGTAATTAAGAAGATCATCCACCATGACCAGGTAGGATTTATGCCAGGAATGCAAGGATGGTTCAACATTAGGAAAACCATCCACATAATTGACCATATCAACAGTCTAACAAACAAAAATCACATGATTATTTCAATAGATGCTGAAAAAGCCTTTGACAAAATACAGCATCCATTCCTATTGAAAACACTGAAAAGTATAGGAATAGAAGGAGCCTTCCTAAAAATAATAAACAGTATGTACCTAAAACCATCAACAAGCATTGTATGCAATGGGGATAAATTAGAAGCCTTCCCAATAAGATCAGGAGT